>NC_069144.1:8853940-9089176 GCF_943734635.1 Anopheles cruzii | reverse complement strand
TTTTTTTTCGCTTTCAAAGTCCAGCAGCTTCTCCGGCGCAAGGCCGCATCCCCCGGAGCCCGAAGCGAAATCCTTGCACATAATCAAATTAACCGACGAAAGGCGTACCCGTGCCGTGGTGAAGTTGGCAAACTTCTTTTCACCCCCACCCGGGGAGTGTTCCGAAATCCGACACGGGATACTTAGAAGTCTGGAAGTTGATTCTATCGGCATCTGGGCAACCGGGACGATTCTGGGGGAGCTTGCGACTTGCGGTGGCGTGGAGTGTTGTGAACAAGATGGAGAAGATTGTCTGCCGCCAAATCCGTCCCCCGGCCAAAGAGGTAAGATTTCATGGTTGATGTAATTTAAAACACGTTGCCGCTCGAAAGTGGAGATTTCTAGAGACCCGGGGTTAAGTAATTTTATGGGAGGGAGCCACCGGAGGAGGAAGAGTTTATGAACAAAACGGTTTGCCGTTAAACTCGAAGGGCTTACCCGGGGATCTTCAAAGGAAATGGCTGATAATTGCATTACTCCACTCCGGCTGCGTCTTGTGCTTGCGCTGGCGCTTCGATGTCCTTTTTAGGGGGCGAGACTCTTGGCCGTTCCGATAGGCCAGCCAATTTGTTCCCCTTCATTGGCACAGTAACGGGAAAATTATGCAAATACTCGCCCAAAAGGAAGTCTTACAAGGTGCTTGGTCGCCAAAATCGAATTTCCGCCCGAACTACTATCGAGAGCTGGTCGTTTGATGTTCTTTACAACCGCTGGAATGTGTTGTTGAGATGAAGAGATAGTACATTTTGTAACTTCAATTATCTTAGTGTATCGTAACGAAGCGTAAAGCTACACATTTTATGGAACTTTAATGCATTTTGAGCTCTTTTTTGCGCTTAGTTGAACCCAGAGAGGCGCTCTACGCGAATCGGTTATCGAACCGTTTCGACTACTGCTTCCGGTTACTAATCGGTTGAACACTAATTCTGAATCGATTAATAACTGGTTCGGTGCCGGTTATGAATCGGTTCTGAATCGGTTCCAAAGGGATATGGTTTTAGTATAATTTCTTGCACTTAGCGACCAGTTTTATCAAGTGTGACCCATTTTTTACAAAATGGCCCTAAAAATGGAAGCCATAATAGGGTGATGTTGTTTACAACCCTTCACCACTACACAAACAATCAAGAGGCAGTTCTCGTCCGCGATCGTTGTCAACCGCATTTCACATTTCGTGCATGTTTCTAATGTCACTTTTCAGACCTCTTCTTTCTCTTCGCCAAACCAAAATGTTACTTTCCTTTGTATCTCCAGACACGCAACCGCGGCGCTATTTCGCCATACCTTACAATCGCTCGACGAATGCGAATAATTTTGTCTCCCCCAACCCGGCACACGACTTTCGTCGAGTCCGTCGAGGCACCAAGCCAATATTTCTTGCCACCGGGCACCGGAGCGGAGCCTTCGCCGAGCACGCCAAACGAAACCGGCAATTAAGATCGACAGAAATAGAGCAGCCGGGAGCGCGAAAAAAGCTGCAAAATCTCCACTTCTTGGTACCTTGGCTCGATCCGAAGCCAATCCAACCATCGAGGCCAGGGACTGCCCGGCGGCCCGGGGCGGGGATGGAAAATCCGAACCCGAACACCGACCGTTACGCAAGGAGCACGCCGAGAAGAGGCAGCAGAAGGGAGAAGGAAATCTCCTTGGCAGGATCCGTCGCCGTCGGGGGCGTGTGGCAAGTAATAAAAATTTACATGGCAGCGCATTGATTAGCAAAGTTTCGACTTCGAACATCGCCCGGCCTGTCAGCAGCTTGTCGTTGCCCGCCAGGGCCGGTGATGGGGGCCGGGGGCGGGGGCCACCACCCAACGCCGAGCACCGACACCTTCGACCGAACACTGTGTTTCGATCGAATTGTGTTGGTCAACGAAAGAAAAAGTGACCAACGCGGTGACCGATTTCACCAACCGAACGGGGGAGGGTGATTTGCGATCGGCGCGCGGGTTGGGGCCGTTCGTAAAAAGTGTTGTCATGTCAAACGCCAGGACGGAGGGCGTCACATTCCTTCGGGCACCGGCACCGTGCAGGTGACATTCGGCATAACTCCACTTGCTGCTGTAAATGGGAGGCTTCGGTGCTGCGCCGGGTAGCATGTTCGGTGAAATTGGTCCGTGGCCACGTGTCCCAATCGGCCCAACAGCCAGCCACACACACGCAAACACGCAACTAACTAACGTAACGTGCGCAAAGAAGGGTTTCATGTTTTTAATAATGGCTTTTCACGGGGCGCGCAAGACCACCGACGGACCTACGATGCTAGGATGCGTGTCCGGGCCCGCCGTTGTTCCCACCACCCAGAGAATGAGGTTGATCTCCGCCTCGCGGGCTACCAGAAACCCATGTTTCAGTCTGACTAGACTGGGAACCCGGCCGGCCGTGTGCCGAGTATGGAACGATACCATAATTTTTGCTACGCGAAAAAAACGGGTGTTTAAATCAGCAACCTCCCGAGAGTTTGCTTCTTACGATGGCCGAGCGAAACTGAAAGTGCAATTTATTGTCGCACAGAGTTGGTCGCTGTCGCTGTCGCGGTCGGCGTCGAAATGGGGTCGATTGCGCAAGGAAATGTTTGGCCGGTTTGGGCACGTTTTTGGTTTTTTGGGAAAATGTTTACAACCTGTTTACTGTGGGTTACCACACTCCAGTCGCGTAATAAGTGCGGCTGCGGAGTTTTTGTTTGGTCGTTTGGGGACACACGTCGAAGGACATTGGTATCATTACTAAACGGCACCCTTTTTTTGTCGTTACACGATAATTGACCTTATTCTGTTGACCGTCGACAGGGAAGACTGTTTTTGCTATTTTCTGAAACCCTAAGTTAGTTGTGAGGCAAGTGCCCCATTATTGGCGTTGAGCAGTTTCGCTGGAATCGCTTTTACCGTGTAAAACACCTTACAAATAATGTTTCGTTTGGGAACAATGAATACAACTAATCGTGAATAAACTTTTAATTTATAGGGACTAAAAACTGAAACATTGAATCAACTAAAATAAGCAGAACATTTATAGCCAATCTTCAGGTTCATCAGTGATATCTGTTACTAATGAGTAGTGCCCCAGAAGAGCGATACCCCGCGATCGGATCTGAGAACGGAATGTTCTACGGATTCCCGTTCCTATGTTCACCGTATCGGTATTTTGAATGGCCGCATAAAAAGGCCGCCAATCCGGCAGTGCGGCAGTGAAACCGTTGCGCAAACTGACATAATAAACGTAACCGAGTGCGTTCGCTACTTCTTCACCGTCTCGCCGTGACCAGGCACCGGGCTCCGGAGCTTCCGTCGACATTGACATCGCATATCGGGCGCAATCATCTGATAAGCATCGGACGCTACAGTGCACTTTACCCCCCCGACCAACTTGCCCCGGCACTTGTCCTCGGGGGCCCTACGCAGGGCCCGGTTCACAAAAAGGGAAAGGCGAAGTCGAACCGAACACGAAAATAATGCACACCACCACCCAGCACCAAGCACCGTCGCCGATCGCGAGCATAATCTCGAAACGCTGCATGACAATCGCCGAGCAGTCGCGCGCGCGCGCGTGGGTCAGGACCTGAAATGGAAAACGCGGAATACAATTTCCACACGCAAACGCGCGCCTTGTTTCTGTCCCTCCTCCCCTCCGTTTTTGCTCCACCCTAGCGAGCTGTTGATAATGTGACAAAAACTGCACTCAATTGTTTTTCATTTTCATTAATTATGGAGCTTTTCGCGTCATCATTAAATCGCTGGCGTGTCGCGTTTGTTTGGCCGCTTGGTCCCGGTTAGTAAAAAGAATGGGAAATAAATACGGCAACTTCCCGAAACTTGCTCGTCCGAGAGGAATGCTGCCAATTGGCACTCGCGATCGAAGGGCAAAATTGTCGCGACGGCAAAGGACGATACGGATGCGAGGACGAGTTCTACCACTAGCCTGCGCGAGTGGCCAAACTGGTGGCGAATCGAAACTAAAGCGACGGCGAGCGACGCGCAATATAAATTGAATAACATTAATAATTCAATATGATTATTGTTATGATCGTGCATTCTTCGTTCCCCCCGCCCCGGCCGGATAGGGAAGTGCGTTGCTTGATGCGAGCTGCGATCATTACCACGTCACATTCCGTGATGGATTGCTCCAGTGGCCGGCCCGGACCCTGTCTGTTGCCGTTGATCGGTTTTTATCTCGCCCTCGGTCTGGTCGAGCCCGATTAATGCACATACATTAAGGGCGCGAGCGCAAGAAGGAGCTGTCAGGGAAGTCCCCGGGTCCGGTTGCAGCGGAGTCCGAGAAATGAGACATTTTTCTTCGCGCCAAAAATCACGACCACGACGACGACGAATCCGGTGACGGGTAGCGGGTTTCAAATCAGATAGCCCCCTCCCGAAACGCCTAAAGTGGTCGCTCGAATGCGTGCATAAGGCAATGAGAAAGCTGGAAGTGGCGGTAGCCCACAGTGACGATCGTTTGCACAGGAACACACCCAGCAAAGGATTATTTTTGCCACAAAATGGTGATTTATTAATGCCTTATTTATGGTGCTTTTATCTAAATATGTTATGTGTAGTTTTGGAAATAATTAAATTGAATTAGTAATTGAAACATTTTACTAACTAACGATCCCTTACAATCCTTACAATCCCTCACACCTTTGGAAAGTCCGCACAGGAATATTCATTACCCGCGTTTAATTTTCACATCCTTGTCTTGCTTTTATCGACTGCCAATAACATAAAGCATGTTGTTCATAAGCTGTTAATTTTGTTTTCGGTGGTCTCGCCACCAAAAAACCCCAAACAGGAAATCAATCCGAACCGCACCCCGGGCCCGGTCCCACTCGAGTGCATTGCGCAGCAGTAGGCTCTGGGTTCAGGCTCTCTTCCGAGCTCGCCACAAATAGTATCCCATTACCATTTTTATTCCACCTTTTAATGTTTATCTTTATCGATTCATCAAAAATGCGCAAAATGGTAAGGTAGGGCTTCAGAAAGATCCACAGACGACAGTCCGTGGACCGGACTGCTTCGCTTCGCCAAGTGCTTCCCCTTTCGCGACGATCGCAATCTTGGGTTGAATTTTCTCCGCAGCCATCCAACTTTGCTGGCCATTTTCTCATGCTTCACCGCGTTTTCGGCTTCATTCTGTCGCGCGCGTGTTTCTCGTTGGTCGCTTCCAATATTATTTGGGGATAAAGTAGAAACAAAAAAGCCCCGTGCGAGCGTTCGTGGCGTGGCACTTTTGCGTCTTCGGCCATCGGGCGACATTCTGGAAAGGTTGTTCCGTTTCACGGTTCCAATCGTAGCTAGGCGTCGAGCTTGGGTCTCGGGATCTCGGGGTAATTACTGTCCGTTTTGAGCTGGGGCCGGGGGAATCGGTGCGGTTTAATTAACATGAGATATGTCCTTGGCGTAATCGGGCGGCCGGCGTTCGAATCTGGCCGCGACACTTGGTCGCTGATCGTGGCCGCGTTCCCTCGAGGGGCCATCAACCTTGGGCGGGGCTGGCGGGCGTAAATTAATAGTCCTCCCGCGGTGCTCGTCTTCCCGGTCCGGACGGGCGCAACATAAATCATGCCACCGATCGAGTTCTGCCCTTCAACATTACAGTGCGGGCCAGTGCGCCATCTACAGCGCGGGCCGAAGTGTGATTGCAAATATTGATTGCATTCCTAGGGAAATATTCACACCTGCGTCGGGGGTCACACCGGGATGTCGTCCGTCCCGCCGACCGGCCGTGCCAGCCTCCGTACTGTCCGCCGCATTCCAGCGGCCCGTCGGTCGGACCGCTGACAGATTGATTGATAAATTTATAAGACAGTGAAATGATAAATTGTAATGGCTCCCGGAGCGCGCGGAGTGCTGCGTGTGCGTGCGTGTGTGTGTGGCGGGTCTTCTTCCCTCTTTCTTCTTGGGGTCCACGGTTCGTCCCGTGGTCAGTCGGCGGGAACCTGTCCGTTCGTCCGGCCGACGAACCGAAGGTGCCCCGTGGTTTCGTGCCTTTCACTCGCGGCCCGCGGTGCAGCGAAATATGCCTTCTCATATGTCACCGTCCGCGAGTCCGCGAGATCCGCGCCACGATAAGACCGGGAAGCGGGTGTAAAACAAACGGACCGAGCGCGGATCGAACTCTCATATGCGAGCCCAGCCCATCCTGCTTCTCAGGTGCTTCCGTTGGGTTTCGCACAGCGCGCGGGACCCGCGAGCATTTTTATTATGACAGGCACCCGGCCTGAGCTACGGTGGGATCCTGTTTCAGACCCATGATGGGCGCCCGATTCGGGGTGGGGACGGTGGTTTATTTGATTGTTTTTAATTGGAGGCAGCGTTTGCAGATCAAATCAAAACGGCCTCGATCAACCGGAGCCTCCGGAGGGACCGGAGCGTCGGGGTGAGATGTAGTCGGTGGATGGCTCTTGTTGGAGGTCTTTGGTGCATCTTTGGCCGATGAGGAAAGCATACCACACGCGTCATGCTCTGTTTGCTGTTTTGCATCGCCGGACAATGGTGATTGTTTTAAATTAAAATTAATTAAGGAAAACTGTTGAAAAACGTTTAAAAATGAGATCATTCCGTGTGCCGAAGTAAACGGGGTCATGAAAAGTGCAGACCCGCTAGCGTGAAGGCACTAAATCAACAAACGCAAATATGTTAAAAAGAATGGCAAAAGGATGAAACAACAGTGTTGAAAGAAACAGAAACACAACAGGAATAGAAACAAATATTTATTTCATTTAAACATACTCAAAATGAAACAAGTAAAAAACATTTTAAGCAGAGAATCAATAAAAAATATGGATCACATGAATCAAAGGACACAACCAGTGAAGCACAAAAACCTATAACGTGAAGAAACTCAAACATGATAAAAAATATGGCAAAGAGATGAAACAATGCTGGAAATTTGAGTTACTTATACCTAGAAACAAACATATTCAAAATGAAGAGAAGAGAATACTCAAAATAAAGAGAGAGAACGAAAAGCTGGAACACATAAACTTGTAACGTGAACAAATGCAAACATGATAAAAAAGATGGCAAAAATATGAAACAACGCAAAGGAATATAAACAAACATTCGTTTCACTTAAACATACTCAAAATGTAGCAAGTAACGATCAGTGTAAGTAGAGAATTGAACAGTTTCAATTGCCCAACAAAGAATGTGGTGACTGCCTACGTGCGACCCGCATCCGCCCGTGCTGTTATTATGGTGTGGACCTAACATAGGCAACATGTTCCCCCATATTCCGTTGCAATGTTGCCCACGGCCACCGTTGTTGGGTAAACGCAGAAAAACTGCTCAATTAAAAGCTCACGTGGCTGGTAATGGCTTTCCCATCGCCCGGCCAAGAAAGGCCAACAATGGAGCCAATTTTCTCCCCTCGCCACGCGACGACGATCCGAACTCCGAACGCGAATAGACCAATTCCCACCGCGGCTCCAAATTCCCTTTTTTGGCCGCGCACCGGGAAACGAGAAAGTGAATATGCATTCCGGCTCCGGTGCAGTGCGTTACCTTCTTGGGATGCGAGGGGCCCCTTCGAACCGGTTGCGGCTTCATAGTAATTGAAAGCGGTTGCCGTCCGGTGTGGCGATCGAAGACGGAATTTCGCTCCCAGGAGTAGGTTTGGTAGCTTGGTGCATGTTTTGCCAACAGTTCCTTTTTTCTTCGCGTTTGGTTTCACCTTCTTTCCCAACCGACGGAGCGGCTAGGTGCGCCATTGCACAGTGTGATTGAAATTTGCATAAGCAAATTAGAAAAACCCAAATCCAGCAACCGGGCGTTTCAGGCGTTTGATTGAGTGCGGCCTGCAAGACCTGCCGGAGCGAGGCGAAACTCTCTCGTTTATGCTGCCCCGGCGCAGAGTGACGTATCGAGGTGACAGGGAAATCGGACACCTTCAGCCGGCCGGTGGCGTTGGGTGTCTGTTTCTTGTCCCTTCGAGTTTCTTAAACTCATTCACACTTCCTTCGGCCAACTTACCGGACCCTCCCGGACCGGGTGTCTGGGCCCCGGTGCCGTTCGAATGGGTGCTAGAATGTGGTCTCCCGAGGCCCGAGAGATGCAGTGCGCCCGATAAGAACATTTAAACCGCAGCTCCGCCGGGTGGTGCCGGACTTTGCCGCCCGGAGCGTAACTTGTCATTGCCAAACACTGCCAACCCTTGGTCGCCCTGGTCTCGCTGGGTCTCCGACGGAGCCGGAATTCGAGCGGTTCCACAAACCGAACCACACAAAGAATGCCGGTGTGTGGTTTGGAGTTGGAGTTTTTTGTTGTCGGGAGAATGAGGTTGAAATCTTTCGAACAACGCCCCTCAACGCGGCGCAAGTCGCAGTCGTTGGTGGCTATGAGGTGGCAATATGATTGGGCAAGCACCCTCTTGTACCGTAGCTAATTGAGCAACGATTTCGTATTTTGCACAACATAAAGAGCGGTTCTGTGTACATACAAGTGCCGTTCGGGGTGCGCGGTTCGGTCGCCCCGGAATGTTCCGGTTGTACGGAAACATGGCGACAACTTTATTTGCGCAAGCTTTACCGGTGGCAGCTTGGGAGATTGTCGGAAGCCGCGTTTGCGATTGCTGATCGCTATCGGCCATTCCTGACTCATACTATCCGGGGGCCGGCGGTGCGCGGCTTGTGAGGAAGTTTTATCCTAATTCAATCGGCGAAGCATTATTCGGTGCTTTGTGCAGTATTTTATGCGTCGTTGCAGCCGTGCCAATATACTTAAAAAAACATTTACGTCACAGAATGTAATTAAAATCTCCAGTGAATTGCCGCAATTGGAGACGTTAGCTCCAGAAAGGAAGAAATAGGAAATATATTGACACGTAAAGCAATAGATGTTGTCAAATGAAGCATCATCTAGAGTCGAATGCCTTTGAGTTCGCCAAATATTTTGTTCACCAATCACCAATAAACTGACAACTGATGGATAAAATTGGTCACAATCATCCATTATACTGGGTTATCAATTTTATAGTTAAAAAAAAGGACTTTGAAAACGAATTTGACAAAATGATCTTACGATACGAATACGATATTTTGCGTAGCACCATAAGAAAAAGGACGACGGTTTCAAATCGCATGATCTTGGTGGCCAATTGTCATCACTAAAACTCAAAATTGACGGTAGTTCTTTTACAAAAATTAGGGTTCAATGACGCCGCTAACCCATAACACAGTCATCTTTTCTGCATATAACGGCCCCTCTTCAATCGATTAAAGGTTTTCAGTGCCCCAGATGCGACAATTTTACTTGTTCGGTAGCCACCAAGTGAAAAATGTACCTCGTCACTGAAGAAAAATTTGCTGGAAAAATTAACGTTTTCGGCTTGAAGAATTCAACTAGCGTATGGTCTTCGTTGTTGATGGTTGGTAGACTTAGATCGATGTGTAAGATGGATTTCATACGGATGCAGGTTGCTTAGATTGTTATGAGTTATGAGTTAGATTGTCAGGTTGCTACGAAATGGATAACCCTACACTTAATGCTTCCTCAAACTTGTAGTAAAGAATTACCTTGTTTTGGCTGAATATGTCCTGTAAAAAGTAAAGGAAACAAGTTAACCTTGAAATGAAACAAACAAATCGCAAAAACGCGAAAAAAAGTTTGAATATCATTACGCCAAACGATGAATGCTCATGAAACACGCAACTTCTTAGCCATCCATATCGAAAATACCACTTGAAAACTGTTTATTAATTCATCGTATGTTGGTGAGCAGCGTTTGGCGTAAAAAAATCGCTCCCTTCGCGATGGTTAAGCACAAAAACGTACTCCCAGAAGCGAGCCCCGTCGAACCAGTTACAGAACGCCGGGATACCCGGTTCGGCTGCACAATCGGTTGCTAAAGTAGCCGCCACTTCAGGCCACAGGACCGGTGTACAAGCACCGGTAGCACGGCCACCGCGCAGCCCGCAGCAACAGCCGCCCCACTTGAACGTTCGTCGAACTAAATCTTCTAAATCCCTGCGCTCCGCTGAAGCATCCTCCATCCTCCACGAATTAGCATCATCACCGCCGGCAACAGCAGCAACAGCAGCAGTGGCCGCGGGTGGCAGGGCCCGGTCCGGGTTTATGTTGCATATGCAAACACCACTTGCGTGCCACTTGGGCGCAGGGCTTCGACTGTTGTGTTTTTTGTTGGTTGGTTCCCGCTCTTTGGGCCTCGTCTGTTGTTCAGCTCGCTCCAACAAGCCACCACCGCCGTCTCCGCCGTCACGCATTATGCCAGCTTATGATCGGCAACGAGTTCGGTTCGAACATGGCCACACCGCACCTTTATGCTTTCGATCCGATTTTTTCCCACACACAACATCGAACCGAGCGCGGGGCCCCGCGATCATGTAAGCTACTTATGAATTATTTTTATCTCTTCTCTCGGCCGCTCTCTCTCTCTATCAGTTCCACACGATGACTATGCCAATACGCCGAGTCCGAGTGCGGATAAGCCAGGATTGCACAACCCGTTGCCGTTTTCCCGCTTTTCCCTTTCGTACGCAACCCACGCGCACCGGAGCGCATACGATCGATCACTTCATTTGCCGCTTAAAGCATAGCAGCAGCATAAAGCAGCATGCAGCACGGCGTCACGGATGGCGAGCTGGTGCCCAGATAACGGCCACAATCGATTGCATCCGATAAGTAGCAAATGCGTTCGTAATTAGCAGCACCAGCAGCAGCTGCTGCTGCGTGGCCGATGCTTTCGTGCGAGAAACATTAAAACGAAGCAGAATTAAAATCAAATAAAACGCGGCACCAATCGCGGGCACCAATCGGGAAAAACGGGTAGCCAACGAGCAAAAGTGCAAATTTATGCTTCACTCGCCGCGTCAGCCATCGCCCGGCCGGTGCGCACGAATCGAAACGATCTATTTATGCGTCGATGATTACTATTTGCCTAACCGGAGTCGTAGGCAGCTTCCGAGACCCGGCTCCGACTACGCCGGCCTACGGTGCCGTATCATTATGCAATTATTATTTTGTTTACTGGCCAACAGCGTATCATCATCTAATTCCGAGTTCGCGGAACTAATTATACACACGTACACGGGCGATGCGTGTCAGTGTGTGTCCGACGGCATCCAGCTCGATTGTCGGTTGATCCTGATTTTCCACCGACGACGATGCGAAGGAACCCGCCCCGCGCGCGGTGGGTGAAGAAATTTTATTCATTTGCACTCAATCGCTGTCAAGTGGAGAGTCCACTTAAAACACACGCACACACGGTCAGCGAACACACACACACACGGACGGGCGGGCGGGCGGGCGAAATAGGAATGATCATGTCCCGGGTCGGGGCACTCTCGGGTGATGCTATGCAGCGACAGAACTGCAATTGGCTTGGCTTTTGCCCACTGACGGTGGGTGGTTGGTGCTTTTCCCAACTCTCTTGCGAATTTTCCTCCCTCCCCGCCGCGGCCACTCCAACCCGATCCCCTGACGACGATCCGAATGCTGGCGGCTCGTCAGAAGGTGGAAATCGAATTTATGCTCCGGGAGTGCTCGGAGTGCGTCCGGGCACGGATGGTGGGCACGGGAATTTTCCACCCTCTCCGCCCCCAACCACCCTCCGGCCGGGCCAGAACACAATAACAATGCCACCGATATAAATGTTGATTATGTTTATTACATAAATAATTATACGTTCATTACATAAATTGCATATCGTTGAAGTGGCCTGGCGGCCGGTTCGGGTCCGGCGGTCGGCGGCCGGCCGGCCGGTGGTTTCGTGATTTTTCGCATCCCACTTCCCGGCCAAGTCGGCTGGCCGGCCTCAGTGGCTCTGGAGAGCTCTGCAGCAACCACGGCACGGCACTTGGCACGGCCACGAGCAACGTCCACTCGCGCAATCGGCTGCAGCTAGAAGCGGTTGCAGTTTTCTAGGTTGTGTTTTTCGTTCCTTTGTTTCGTTCTTTGGGCCGCTGCCGCTGCACCATTGCAGCATGGTATTGCAGGGCTGCCAGGGCACTGCAGTTTTGCTTTTTGTTTCCGACCGAAGCCGAGGCCGCGGCCGGTTCGATTATTCACCGGCTCGTTACTCATTTCACGTCGGTATTTGCGGCAAAAATTTATTATTCCGATCGGATGCACCTCTCGGCTGGGACAGGGGACTCGGCCTGGCCGGTCAGGGGGCAGGGTGGCCGGCAAATGTGTGCATCTCGTTTAGTCGGCCTCGGCCGAGGGGGGGCTTATCGTTCTTAGCGGCTAGCCGGCTAGGGGATCAAATCCTTCGGGCGAGCGGCTCTTCAAGTAATATTCCTCTTTCACTCGTTCACTTGAAGGACGCCGATAGTTTTGCAGTTAACTATTCAAATTATAGCATTATAATGTATTGCCTTTAAAATCTTTTTCATTATTCTATTAACTGTGTTTCATTTGTTCGTTTTAGGATTACTTCTTATCAAGTTTGTGTTCAATTTTTTATTTTATTACTTTTTCGCTTTATTTGTTTCCGTTTCATGCTTTATTCGTTCATAACTTTCACAAACAAACTGACAATTGTTATTCGTTTCACTTTAACTTCTTTCTTTTTACAAATTCTACATTTTACACCTTTTATGTCTGATTGTTTCACTCCACAATCTCCAAAGGCCCTCAAGACCCGCTAGAAACTTCCGCAAAAAAGCGCGAAACAAAACATATTCCAGAAAGTGCAACGAACTGGGGCCTTACGCGCCGGAGAACGCCTCCCAGCGGTGGCCGCTCCAGAGAACTGGCCGCGAATCAATATTGAACCGCTTCCGCTTGGTCCCGGGGGGCGGCAAAATCGTACACTTTTATCATCATTTTTTATGATCCAGACCATCCGGACGGCCACCCGTCCCTTGCTGCATTTCCCCCCCCCCCGGGGTAGGGTGGTGGATTATTTAAAGCATTATTAGTCCTGATGTGGCGCACGGTGGACGGACGGTTCCCCCCAGGGGGCGGGAAACCTTCGCGGCACGAAGGAAGTCACCGTCACCGGAGCATATCCGTTTCGCGATCCGCGCGTAAAGGAACTGGTGCAACTCGGCCGGGCGCTTCTAACGCCGACGGTCCTCTCCGGTCGTCGTTTCGCCCGCCGAACCTAATCGGCCTGCCCGGCGTCTTGCCCCTGCCAGCCCTGCCACCCTCCGAATCTTGATGATATTTTATGTGTTTTCGTGAATTTTTATGCCGCGAAATAAATATTTTATTATTCGTCATAAATTACGCGGCTGGGAGGGCGCATCGATTTTTGCGACGGCGCGGCCCTTCTGGGGCCCGTGATGATCTTCACGTCGCCTTTCGGCGCCCTTTCTTGCGCCAGTTGGGCTTGGCTCTTGGGGTCACTCCTCACGAACGTTCCTTCGCCCGGTCCCAGAACCGGGAGAAATGTAACAACTCAACTGCGACTGCGACGATGATTTCCGTAATTTTCCCGGCGGCCCACCCGGACCCGGCCCCGGTCACAGGCGGATCACGTCTGCCGCTCGGCCACTCAACCATCCCCGCGAACCCCCCCCCAACACGGTAGAAATAGAATTTTCCAATTGCTCCGGCCTCGGCGCGATGGAATCGAGAGTAATGGCGATGCTTTCGGCGATTGATTTATGGTCAGCTTGTTGGCCGGCCGGCCGGCCGGACAACCGGAACGAAACCCCCCCGCCGACGATGCCGCCCACTCGCGGGCATCCGCGGTGCAGCATAATTGTTCGCGTGATCGTAAACGTGGAGATTGCCGGCGCAACAATGACGGGGCCGGCGCAGGTTGTTGCGCCGCCGCTCCTGAGCTTCGAGTGCGATTAGGGCTCGTTAGGGGGTGTCCCTATGCCTTCGTTGTTGGCCGCTCTCGCGATTCCACCCAATGGGACATAAAAGTTGGCCGATGGCAAGCCCCGCCCCGCGGCTGATTCGGGTTTAATAAACCTTTCTCGGCGTGATTGAGTTTATTGACCTTCCTTTGGGGCTCGACATCCTCTTTTTTTGCGTTGGGTTTGGTGAGGTCCAGCAAAGTAGTGCCAATTTTTGGAGGAACCCCAACATTTCTGCATACCCAAACAACCGGCAAATCGCAATCCGGCATCGCTCCCGGTCCCGTGAAAGGGGGAAATGAAATTAAATAATGTTGGCCTGAGATTTTTCGCGTTTGCGTCCCGGCTTCCCGGGCTGCGGCGGCCGTAATCGATTGGCGCATCTTATCCGGCTGCCGGATCGCGGCCGCCGTCGAGGCCGCTCACGGGTCCCTGGTGATAATAATTTATAAAATATTTGCCCAGCAGCGATCTTCTCCGGTTTCTGCGTGCGGCTTCTTGTGGAGGAAGAAGTTTGTCAAAATGAAGCCAGCTCTATAAATACGCGACGGACGAGCGCTCGGCCGCCGTATCGTGGCCCCATCTGGCTGGGTTGCTGGGACACTCCACGAGGGGCCACAAAACATTTAATTTTTGCTCTCACTTCGCGAATGCTTAGACTGCGCGCCCGTCTAACCTCGCGTTGAAGTCACTGCGCCCGGAAGGCGCGGCGGGTTTCTTGCTTTCTTTCTTCGCGAGCTGCTTCGCGAGCTGCTCCACCTGTGTGTGACATCGGCACGGCCACCGACTTCAAACTGCCGCAGATTCCAAACACATCGACGATCGACATGCGGCAGCGCGGTTGGTAATTTATGCGCCTGATAAGACAATGGTGATAAGCATAATATAAGCGTTCGGTTCGAAAGCGGCGATCGCTTGATCGGCCCATACAGATGCACATCGCGCGCGCTCTCTCTTGCGCGGGTTTGGCCAAATTCAACCCGAAAGGAAGTGCACTCGATCGCTGCCCGATGGCCCCCGGTTCGCTCGCTGCCTTGCCTGGTGAATGTGGCTGCAGTTGCCGGGAAGGAACAATCGAAGAAACGGTCCCCACCGGACGACCCCGGATCGCCTTGCAATGCCATTTAATGGCAATATTTCTTCAAACTGTTTATTAGCTGAAAATGATAACGGCACGGCGCGTCGACGGGCGCGCATTAGGGAAGGGAATTTATTTACTCACCGTGGTTCGCGCGATCGCGATCGCGCCAGATCCTCGTCCGGGTCGGGACGATCGTCTCGCGTTCAAGTCGTTTTTCATGCCCACAATCGGTGGATCGATTGAGGAAACATTCGCTGCTGTTTCCGTTGAACCTCTCGAAGCGCTGACGATGGTCACGCGGCGATAGCTTCGTTTGCCTTAGAAGGCCCTAATCATTCGTGGGTCCCGGGTGGACGACACCTTTGGCCGAGTTTGGGCACACACCGAAATGTGCACATTGAAGTGTCACTCCGGCTGCTCGCACGTTATACTCTTTTCGGGGTCACAAAGATGAAGATGTCCTCGTATTCACGTCTTTTTATTTATCACAAAAGAGCTGTAATTAATAGGGTCTGTTAGCTCGAGAGACTCGCAATAGGCCTGATAAGAAACAGTTGTGTCATGAGTTCAGAACGTGCAACAGTTAACGTTAAATCGAAGAACTTAAATTGTCTACCTATGTGGGCAGTGGTTAAAAAAACATCGCCAATTTTTGTTTTTCTTGAAAACACATTTATTTAGTCCCCTTCAAAGTAATGCGCTTGTGCCAGGGTTTTTTCCAACCCTCGAAGCACTTCAAACAATCATTCCTCTTTGTAATATTTCTTATTGACCGTTCTACCTTGTGGCAAGAACTCATGATGCACAACGCCCCGGCAATCGAATAAAACTGTAGTACTTCGTACGTGAATACTCGCTAGAGACATTCTGTAGATTACTTACGTTTGGAGCAAAACCCAGACTTTGGTTGACTCCCCAAAGTGTCAAATTACAGTTGCCACAGTCCCAAGTTTCAAATATCCTCATCAAAGTACCCACGTACCATATGGCTACTGCGTGGACGGAACACCTTCGTGTCCGTAATCCTTGAGAAGATGAAAAGGTTTCTCATTAGAGTAAGCATTCGATTACACAGAGCGGAGTTCGCAGAATGCCCTCGGAGGGACTGCCTTCCGTTGAACCTTTTAGCGTCGTCGAATCTGGCGCAGTTCTCGGTACCCCGCCGACCATCAAACGCCGACCGATGGAAACGATTTTCCCAAAAGCTCGCGATTTGAAGATGATGCATAATTTATTGCGACCGTTTAAATGTCACCGATTCCGATTAACATTACCCGGCGGAATCGTTCGTTAGATGGTTAATGAGTCCAACTCCCCGGTGGGGAATTCCTGGCATACTTCCAGCGAGACCCCGCCGCGCATAAAATGTAACATCTTTAATGCCTACGCTGGCCAAGAAAGAAGGTCAGCGTGGTACGCCGATGATTAAGTAGCTGCACTTGAGTCAATTAAGCGGCCTTTTGTAACGGCCGGGTCCGGGCTCGGTTGCAAGCCTGGCCCAACGCCCCCTACTTTTCCGGACCGCAGCTTCATGGAGCTCCATTAATGCTCGGTCTTACTGCCCAGCTCGCGGTGGGGCTTCAGATCGAAGGCTTGGGTGGACTTGGAGTCCAGAAGTTCAGGGAACGTTCTGGAAATCGCAACACTTTCGAAGCGCCTGTTGATGTGGGCGCCAGCTCTTGGCACAAGTTGCGGCTCGTTAGCTCTCAACAGGCACATTGTTTCGTCCGTCGGTGGAAAGAAAGCTCCAGTCCCGGCCAACGGACGTACGTCATCTTAACCACCCCGCAAATGATGATGGATCCGGCGCGCTCGCTTCTTGTGGCCGGCCTAGACCACCTTCGCCAGCAGCAAGTAACGCTCCGAATCTCGAAGACGATAAGCCGGTTTGACCGCAACCCGCAGGTCCGTGGCAACCAACCTCGTGGACTCTCTTATCGACCCCCCCTCCACCCAATGTCCTGGCGGTGCATCGGGATGATACCGTGGGGCGTGAGAAGCCGAGAAGCGCATCACTTTCCCAGCCGGGATCTCGGCATATTGTACCCCCCCCGTGGTTCAAGTGCACGTAACGATGTCCATAAAGTCGGCTCGTTGGTTCCGCCGGCGGATTAAAATCAAATTTAGCTAAAGTCCCCCCCTAGTCATTAGAAGCCATCAGAATGGAGCGGTGGCCCAATTGGCGGTTGCCTCTTTTAGTTGCTAATTAATTAGCTCACAAATTGCTCTCCTCGGCCGACCCGGGGGACATTAGGGACGCCACTGGCACCGTGACCTGGCCCGTGAGCCACCAGCTGCGAGCGAGCGAATTTCCGCCCCGAAGGAAATCGATAGTTCGTGCCGACCGGAGGTCGAAGACGTAATTTTAAGGGTCAAGCAGGCGAGCAGTGCTCAAACGGGGCACCTTCCAAGGAAGTGGCGAACGATGAGCACAATGCGCGGTGCCGTCGCCGCTGCTGCTGATGATGATGATGATGATGGTGATCGCGCACTGGCATCGCGCAGCGCAGGTCGGCGAGCGAAATTTTGAGTAGAAAATTATCGTAATATATATATTCCTTTATGAGATCGTAATCAATGTTTTAAAGAGTGCATAAAGGTGTTACCTGCGCTGCGCGTCTGCCGTGTCTGCCGGCCCTGAGGTCGGTCCGGGCGCAAGCTTGCTTGTTGTACCAGGGGTGTTCGTTGAGAATGAGACTGTTAAAAAGATGGCTGTACCTGTCGATTGGGACTTCCCAGTTTAGCGGTTCATTCATCATTACCTTATGTTGACATCATGTAAATGATTTCAGGTCGGAAAAAAAATTATTTCGGTTTGCAACCCATCATTTAAAGGGTTAAAGTATGTCAACTTTTGTGCCTGAAAATGACGTTTTGCGGGGATTATTATTTTTCTGCTCCTCTTGAAGAAATCTGCTTCGGAATCGCACCAAATGCTTGTCGGGACTTGTGTTTGGAAGATCGCAGTGCTTTGAGTGCTTTAAAAAATTTCAAAATGGCGATTTTGGCTTAACAAAAAAAAGCGTCGAAGGACTTCAAAAAACGGCCTTTTTGATGGGACAGAAAGGTGTGGTGTTTCACAAGCTCCTAAAACCTGATGAAAACGTTAATTTCGGTCGCTACTGACAACAAATGATCAATTTGAACCATGCATTGATCGAAAACGACCAAAAAGCCGTTCCTGTTTTCTGAAATGGAGGCGCCTGGTCGCCCGTGGCCTGAGGCTTCCATGTCCCCAAAAAACAAAACTGTTTCAGGATACTATCAAATCACTTGGATGGGAGCTGCTATTTTTCCCCGCGTTATTCACCAGACTTGGTTCTTTCCGAATATCATTCATTTTCATCGATGGGACACGTATTGGCTGAGCAGCCCTTCGTTTTTCTACGAGGAAGTCGAAATTGGTTGACTAATTAGTTTACTTAAAAAGACGAAGAATTCTTTCGTCTGGGAATCCATGATTTAGCAGAGAGATAGGAGAAATGTATAGCTAGTGATGGCACATACTTTGAATAAAATAGAAAATCGCATTAAAATTTTATAAACATTTTTTGTGTGTTAAAAACAGTCTCATTCTCAACGAACACCCCTAGTAAAAGGGCGGACAATGCAGATGCAGCGGGACCTGCAGCGGATAGAGCGGGAAGCGGGAAAGCAGAGAGAATGCAGCCCTCCGAAACGGGCCACCAGAACTGTCCATCCGAACGCTTCTGCCGTGCCGCGTGTTATCTGATCCAATCTGCGGCCATCATTCTGCGGTGATGTGTGAAACGCAGGGCTCCTTCATCGCCGCACACCGCTCGAGGTCTGAGTGCTCGAGACGCACACACACACACACAGGGGCAAGGGCGCCCTTTAGGGTCCAAGCACGGGCATTTTGGGAGTCGACGGTGGCCAAAAGTATGTTCGGTTTCGTTGGTCCAATCCAAACAGCATCCCAACAGAACTCAATCGAAGCCGTTTATGTACCGACATTTCCGAATTTGAATTGATTTCCCTAAATCGTAAGAATTTATTTACATTTCATTGCAAAGCAAAGCAATTCTCGTAATTTAGTTCTCGTTTGTTGAAGTCCTTTAGGCTTTTGTTGAAGAATATTGTACATCGTTATGTTTAAAACCAACAATTTAGTATTTCTTCTTCTTCGAGAACTTCTTCATACCGAACTCACTGTGAAAACTCATCAGATACCGAAATACTGGATTCATTTCAACTGAAAGCGAGTACGATTACTGTGGCTAAAAAATAACAGGAAACAGATTTCTTTAATTAGCGTGATGTAATGCAAGATGTAATTCTCAAGATGATCCGAACCGAACTCAAGAGGCCGATCCGTGTCCAAAAGGGTGTCCACCGTTTTCAGTCAAATTGTTCGAGCTTTAGGCGAGCTCCCCATAGTTCTTTGCCGCAGTAGTATGTTAAGGTTTCATGCTGTTTTCTGGCCCCTCGCCGCGCCCACTGTGCCCCGACCCGGAGCGGAAAGACCTGATCATCGCAGATCGTGTCTTGTGTTTCGCATCCTTTCCACGCGCACGCTGCACACGCTTTTATGCGCAAACCGGCCACCGGCCAACTCAGGGGCGAGGTGTCTACATTCGAGCTCCTCCCCCCGGTTCCGGGTGCTCGCCTGGACGACGTGCGTGTGTGAGAAATCCGGCGCAACGAGCCGGACTCCGGAGCGAGTCAGTTCCTCCAGAGGCGCAAAACCGAGGTGCAAGGGCAGCAATTATGTTGCATGATTATCATGGACCGTGAGGCCCGGGGTCCGGTCCCGGGACTGGACCGTGAGTCCCTGGAAGCCCGTAGCCCGTACCATGGGAAGCAATTACGCGGCGCGAGGGTCGCTTAAGTGGCAAGATTTCAATTACCTTGCGTTGTTTTTCGGGCCCATCGGAGTCATTGAACCGCGCGGTGCAAACAGATTTCCTCAGCGGGTCCTGTTTCGATCCCATCCCCCATTCTAATGTTGACCCAGTTGCCGGGGGTCCGGCCTGTCCTCCTCCGCAGGCTAGGCAAGAACAAACGCGGGCGTCGAATATGGAAGCGACACCCCGCAGGCGACGACCGACGTAAGTGACCGCAATATTAATGGCCCCGGTGTCAGGAACCGGCACATCATTTATTTTCACAATCAATCAAACCTCGCCGCATAGCGCTCCGATCCGCTCTCGCGGGTGGTGACCATCCCCATATTATGCCCGAGCTCCATCACCAACAGCCTCGGTGTCGGCTTGTGGCCAAAGTGGGAATAAATATTTACATTATTATAAAAACACGGATCCGAAATGGATTCCTTTGGAGGAAGTCGTCCAGAAGTGTCTCTCGCTCGGCCCGGACCCTGCTTTCACTGGAGAGCCCCCGGCCCGCGCCAAAGGTGATCGCTGGTGCCCGATAAGGTGTCGTTTAACAAATTACCGAAAAGCCCCCCCAAGACAGAGAGAGAGATCGCGAGTTCGTTAGAGAGACCTCTTCACTCGGCAAGAAAAGGTTTGAAATTGATAATCGAGCTGGCATCGAGTCCCGTGTGTCGATGATTAATGCTTCCAGAACGGAGGCCCCCGGTTCTGTGACCCGATTCCTGGCCCGCCCGACGGTTCTCGGGGGCAATTATCGACTCCCGGCGAATGTTAATCAGTGAGCACCGGTCAGTCCGAAAGATTTCTCCCGGCCGGCCGCCATTTTGCCTACGATCGCTTCCCCGGCGGTGCATCCGACGACGATATGTCCTTCTCCACCGGCCGAGTGGGGTCCGCTCTTCAGGGTCCATATATTAGGCCCGAGCACCATCAAGATCTTCGGGTTTTCGTCTTCGTGTTGATTAATGACACGCGCACGTTGCGTTGTCGTTGTGTTGATTGTTTCAAACGGCCCTCCCGCCGGGCGCTGCGGTTGGCCGGGCGTTGTTGACACTGCCGGTTGTTGTTGGTTTGCTTGTAAAATGTGTGTTTTCACGACACCACCACTCCACTCGGTCATAACCCACCCCGGGGTAAACATAGGTAGATTTATTTTCACGTTTCAATGGTTTCTTGGTTTGTTTTTATTAGACGATGAACACCCTAGTCGATGAAGAGGGCCCGGTGATTGAGTATGCAAATTAGTTGGCGAAAGTTCCACCGCCAAACCGCCACTGCTATTAGTTTGGTTGCCCCACGTCGGCCGCAGCAACCTATCGTTATCACGGTCGGCGTCGGGACGGTCACATTTTGGGCGTCTTTTCGGTAGGTCAACGATAAACCCAATATAACTTCCTATTATGTGGGTCAAAAACAGGTTATTCTCGTTCTATGCAACTAGAACTGATGCTCTCTCCGAACCACCCGAAGAATAGAATAGACGGCCGAAAGTAATCGCTATGGCCAGCTGTTTGTGGCTCGTCCGTAGATCATCCGTCTTGCTGTAAGAAGTGTGTCAATCATAAGATGATTCCGCCATCTGTACTTTCGGGATGAGGCATATTCCCTTAGTGACACCGAAGCTTGGTTTGCTTTAATCCTTACTGTTTAAGCATTATGATCTGCTGGTATCTGCTGATTGCTTTCGAACATTCTTGGCTATTTTACGCAATTAATGTGTAGTTTTCAAGTGCACATCCAACTGGCCGCTTAACTGCTAACTGATAAACGGAATACGCCACATTTCTCGAGTGTCTGCTGCTCTTTGGGCTTTTGGATGTGAAGTGTCAGCTTTAAAACGAACATAGAATTGAAACTGTACGATCGATACTTCTCGAAATATCCATCACAAAAGCCGTCTACCGAGAAAATAAAGGATTACTTTTTAGTCAGCCTTATATTAGCAGCAAAAATTAACAACGTATCAGGACTGTTTTCACATATTTTGAAGTTGTCAGTTAGAGCTATGATTTATCTTTTCAGAAATATCAACCCGCTGAAACTTTGTACTGGTTTCGAAATCAAAATCGATCGAATTGTAAAACGCACACTTTAAAAAGCGAAGCGAAGCTAATCAACTGCCATTACAACAGTAAACACGGTCAACTGTGGCAATTTGTGACGATAATTGTGGCATTTATGTTGATCAGCTGTGGTAAGTAGGCGTGGGAATCGATCTGTCAAACAGCCAAACTTTGACAATCGATTTCCGGATTTCACTTTCCGTCCGTTCCGTTGCGATTCGTAGAAAGTGCACACACTCGATAAATTGCCTATCACGAAATTGAAAAGCGGCCGGGATCTGAGCAACCATTGCGATCGAGTCGAAGCAGGAACAACTTTTTAGCACGGTGCAAACATTACGCGAGAATCATGGAGTACCTACCGATTATGGACTTACCTAACGAAGTGAGTGATTTTAGTTAGTGGATTTTTCCGGTAAAGTTGCTTAAAAAGTATTTGTTTTTTGCAGCTGTTGGAGATTATATTTGACCACCTTGACGTGGATGACCTGAAGAACGCGTCCCTGGTTTGCAAACGATGGTTGGATTTGGCCTTTTCGGGGCGGCAAATGGATCGTGTTACGCTAGCGCCAAAATTTCCGTGGAACAACGATTTGCTCCAAAGTAACCGAAAATATCGCCACGTTGACATTGGTGAAACTGAAAGGTGCTATGCGCAAGTGAAGGAATTATTTCAAACGTTCAGTGTTTCTTCATTGCGTATATGGGACTATGTTTTATCACGCTCTTCGTTACGGTTGATTTTGCTGGAGGTGCCTAATCTTCAGCATTTGTCGATTTGGCATGAGCCCCGGCAAATGAACGAAATGATTGAACCGCTCCCAGTTATGAGAAAGTTGGAACGTTTGGAGATCAAGAATCCGAGGAGTGGAATCCCCTGGCATACGATCGCCCCTTCTTTGCAAAGTCTGAAAAGGCATTGTGAATCTGAGGACCAGTTGGACCAGTGGAGGCATTTCAGTGGCCAGTTAAAGCAAGTTTATGCTACATTCCTTGGAGGAAATTTATTGAATCGATTTTGCGAAATGACATTTCCTCTTCTAGAGGAGTTGTCAATAGACATCTTTAACAGCGATCGCTTGGAAGCACGAAATTCTTTTTTTACGCACCACGAGTTTTTTCGAAGAAATGGTTCTTTGCGGCGTCTTAGCCTCGATGGCATTCACCTATCTAAAACCTTAGTTAAGGACATCACGAACCACAGTAAAAAGTTAACGTCCTTAGAATTCCTAGGTGCTTTTTATGAAGATGAACCAGGATCGTTAGAATCGCTGGAACAACTGACTGAACTAAAGGTAAGCAATCAATGTATGACCATCTGTTTCAACTCAATTAAATTGAATGTGGTGCCTTCTTGCAGCATCTAAAATTAAAAGGTCTGAACACAGACATTTATCGCGGATGTCAAGCGCTTACCTCGCTCCAATCTTTGTCCATTGATTGTATAAAGTTTGGTCGCAAAGGTACGTTCGAATTTCTCAACGATCTTTTCAAGATTGCGCCACAATTGAGGTCTTTAGAATTAGGATCTACCGTGATGCTAGCAAAGGGCGTTCATTTGATTTGCAACAAGTTCACAAAACTCACTCGTTTGCAGCTGAAATATTCGGAAATGGTAAGAAGACTTATCGATTGCCATGCCGATGCCATGTAATCTCACTTTAATTTTCTTTCTCAGAAAACGCGTGATGGTCTCTCCGAAATCAACCGGCTACAGCATCTTTGGTGTTTAGAATTACATTTTTCAAAAACAAGCAGATTATTTATCGGCATCATTCCTAAAAACACAGTTCGCTGCCTTACTTTGCACCTCCCTAATGAAGTAAGTAAATGATGCATCGGACGCATGATGCGATAATTATGCATTAGCCATCGAATTATGATCTTCTTATCAAATTATTTTTCCCTAACTTTAATAGTACGATAAAGATGACCTTCTTCGGCTGCCGGAAAGTTTCCTTCAGCTCGAACGATTGAACTTGGTCAACTGTTGGTGCCACAAGAATCTTCGTGAATCTACTGTCTATAGGTTACACCAATTATTTCCGACATGCGCGATCAAAATATATGGCCATATTGTCAACAATGAAGGGAAGAGAAGAATTAGTCGGCGGTGGACCAGAAGGGAAATCATGCCGGTCTGGGAGAAAGAATGGGCATGGAGACGGCTTTTCAGTTAGATGGACGACAAGACTCAGAAAAGCAGCTACATATTCGCACATCGGAAAAATGTTCAGATTTTACGCACGTCTAAAACTGTAATTTGCGGAAATGCAACCCCTTAACCCTCATCGGTTCTTTGTACGCGCGCACATACAATTTGGTTCTTAAATGTTTAATTATATAAAAACGGTTAGATGAAATTGTCTGAATTTCTCCAAAGTAGATTTATTTTGGTCATAGAATCGAAACATGTCACCAAAAAAATTGAGGCATGTCTAGTATTGTCTGAGCAGAAATAGTTACGAATCGGTTTTTTGTGTATGCGTACGCATACACATCCATCAGTCATCTGGCATATCTGTTATCATATCACTTATCGTGCTCTTTTTCACTCAGTTACTCACTTTGAGGACTCTCAAGTAATAATTATTTGATGAGTCATTGATAGTTGGAGTTTTTTTCCTAATTTTGGCTTGTTTTCGATGAAATTGATTGTTGGAAAGAAAATCAAGAAAAAAAATGTTAGGAATGAAAGTCTAGGTGCCAGAATGCAAAAGGCGCGCCAAGCACCGATCAGAACATATTAGGACTTGTATCTGAACTGTTATTTGGGAGGTCGATCATAGTCGACATCGACAGTTAGAGAGTTCAGTTGCGGCAAGAAGTGAAACGAGGCAGTCGAACTTGTGACGGTGAAATAGAGTTTTTGATCGGAACTCGGTTGATTCTGAACTACGAATCGAAGCCGATTAGCAAAAAATATTTTCCGGAACTTATTGGACACGACTCAACATGGATCGTGTTTTGCGAAGTGCTCGACAAAGAGATGAGATCGACAAGGATTCTGATTTGGAAAGCGAAAATGGAGAATCTCCATGGAATAGTGACGATGATTTTGTTCCATCGGATGATGAAAATGAAGAAATGGAATGGAGCGACCATCCTGATGAAGTAGAAATCGAACCCATTGAACGAAGTATTGCCGAAGAAAATGCTGCAAATGCAGAAAATAAGTATTGGTCAAAAGATAAAAAAATTGAATATACATCGCAACCATTTGAATTTAGCCGAAGAAATTCTTTTCGACGCTCTGAAAATATGATTTCAGGTAAAAAAACACTTCTTTTTATTGCGGTTTTTTGTAGAATACTTTCATTATTTTTTTTATATTTGTTATATTTTCAGGTCCAAAAGCAATTGCTACTGCTAATGTTGTTGATGTTTCGTCTGCTTTTCACATGTTTCTCAGACCAATTGAGCATATCATTTTGAATATGACAAATTTGTATGGTGTACGAAAGTACAAAGACCAATGGGATAATGTGGATTTGACTACTCTGCATGCATATTTTGGATTGTTACTGCTAGCTGGCGTATATCGGTCGTATGGTGAATGCATTACTCAACTTTGGAACGTTAGAACTGGTCGACCAATATTCAGAGCTACGATGCCGTTGAAAACTTTCAAGCGAATTCATGGTTGCATTCGATTTGATGATCGCGAGGAACGTTTGACCGCTTCTGTTCGTGATAAATTGGGACCGATCAGAAATATGTTCGATAGATGGAATAACAATTTGAAGACTATCTACACACCAGGTAAAAATGTAACAGTAGATGAACAGTTGGTTCCATTTCGAGGGCGATGTCCGTTCCGTCAATACATTCCATCAAAACCTGCGAAATATGGCATCAAAATTTGGGTTTTATGCGACTCAAAAAGTTGGTATGCATACAACACACAAATTTATATTGGCCGTAATCGAAACACCGCTCCCGAGCGCAACTTAGGACGGCGTATTGTTTTGGATTTGACAGAAGGACTATCCGAGAGAAATGTAACATGCGACAACTTTTTTACTTCATATGAATTGGCCGAAGAATTGAACAACAATCGCATGACTATTTTGGGCACGATTCGCAAAAATAGGAAAGAAATTCCATCAATCTTGGTTGATATGCGTGCAAAGCCAGTATATTCTACTGAAGCTGTGTATGACCACAAATTGCAAGCCATTATGTTATCTTATGTCCCTCGTCGCTACCGGTTTGTTACATTGTTGAGCACGTATCATAATGTTGTGAGCATCAACAATAATGAAGAAAAGAAAAAGCCGAACATTATTGAAGATTACAATCGAACGAAAGGTGGGGTTGACACCATGGACCAAATGGTTGGAACCTTTACTTGCAAAAGAAAAGTAAATCGTTGGCCAATGGCTGTATTTTGTAATATGCTTGATGTGAGTGCTTTGAATGCATTCATTACATTTACCGAATTGTTTCCGGACTGGAAAAATGAAAAAAGCAGTCATAATATTCGTCGTCGGCTGTATATTGAAGAATTGGGAATGGCTCTTGTTGATCCACACATTGCAAGGCGCAAAACAAGACCGACGGATAGAAATGCTGCTGATGCTGATGTTTGTGATAATGCTCCCATGCGCCATTTGACACCCACTACCAAAAAAGGCCGTTGCCACGTCTGCACATACAAGACTAACAAAAACGTTTTTGCCACACGTTGTGGAAAGTGTGCCAAATTCGTTTGTGCTAACCATCGTTATGATATTTGCGAGAGATGTACCAAAAAATAAAAAAAACTTGAAAACTTCACTTTTTTCCCGATTTTTCGCATATTTCTCAAAAAGATGATTTTCTATTTTCCATTTTTACTACTTATTTTCAGAATTTTTGACACGTATATCATTTTTCTTCAATAAAAAACATTCCAATGAACAAAACAAAAATAATTTTAAATTTTAGTTTTGTGAAAAATGTTAATTTTGTATTTTTTGAAAAATGTGTGTATGCGCACGCATACACAAGAACCGATTCGATGTAATTTTGGAGGGACCGATGAGGGTTAAATAGCGCTATTACGTTAATCGCTTTTTCAGATACTACTAACCTTCCAAAAGAAAGTTGTTAAAATTAATTGTCGCAATTCACACTGCTTCCTGATGGGAAAAACTATCGTCCAAGCGAAGTAATGGCTTGAAAAGCATTATAAGAACACCGCTCCATCAGAAACAACAATAAAACGTTGGTTTGCTAACTTCAAACGTGGCCACACCGTTGATGCAGAACGCAGTAGACGTCCAAACGAGGTGGTAACAGCAGAAAACATGAAAAACATCCTATGCCCTATATCAATGTATTTTGCCTTTTTCTAAACGTAATAAACCGGTATTTCTGGGTCGATTTGTGACAAAGGATGAAACATGGATCACTTAACTTAACTTAATTAACTCTGAAATCAAAACGATCGTTATCTGAGTTCGAAGGTTATGGTCTCGATGTCTTCCGCCGTATGACTTTCAATCGCTGCTGCGTGAAATCAGGATGAAGCACTAAATTATCCGACAGAGATTGGTAACTCGCTTAATTTACCACGTATGAAGTTAAAGGTTGGAGCTTTGATTATTATTTTGAGAAATATCAACCAACCGAAAGTTTGTAACGGCACTCTACTTAGCATGAGCCATCCAACGACAAAATATTGGATTTATTTTTAGACATCCTAATATAAGAAATAGGTAATACACGCTCTACTTACACACCAGCTCAACTGCTGACTGACTAACGGACACGCTTCTCGAGTGTCTCCTATCCCACGGGTAAGGAGTTCCACAACCGATCCAGAAATCGACCCGTTGAAGACATTTGTTGTATCATCTCTCCACGTGACGTGACATTCGATTATTCCGAATTCCGTGTGTTAGAAAAGGGTGGCGCAGGCCTTCCCTGCTCGAACTAACGCTCAGATCCATATCTAATTGCTCCTTACCTGGAACCGCAACCCGAGAACCGTCGTTCAAGTTCCCGGGCCCTCGCGCGCGACACATTGCTGCGAAACCGTAACCCCATTTCCTAGCCATTGCTGGATGCACTTTTTGGGCGTACCGTTTTCGCGATAGCTAGCGATAGAGCGACGCGAGCCCCCTCGCCTGGACCCCTCGGACAGACAGAGGAAGACTACCCTCCGCCCAACTACCGGGTATAACTCTTGTTAATGCCTATAAATTATCTTAATGAACATCTCACCTTGTCTGATAAAGTTACGGTTAAGGAAACACGTCAGCAGGCGCGCGCGCTCCAGACAGCCCCAGAAATGGGGTCTCTGTCTCTGCAAAAGTCGCGAAACGTCGCCCGACGAGCCGGGGGGACCAACTTACATAACTCTTCGCCGTCGCCGTGTTTTTCTTATCGAAAAGGAAAGGAAGTGGCACCGAGCTTTCCACCCGGAGGCGCTCCGACGAATTCTCGGTTCTCGAGAGCGCTCGAGGTTCTTCGCGGAACCACCACGGAGTGACTTTTGTTACGTTGGTTTTTGCTTTTTGTGTGTTTTCGCGTATGTCGCGACAAGCGCCTCACCCATTTCGGGGCGCCATTTTGGAAAGCACCGCCACCGAAGCAGGCCACGAGGCACGACAACTTTTTCGCGGAACGGAAAGCAGGTTAAAATTATGGCAACTTTCTGTCAAAAACTGTCACCTTTGCGGGACATAATATTTATTCGTGTTTCACAAACTTTCAAACGTCGACAACGCAAAATTTTCACAGTTAGATTATGAGTTTGGGCCATGAACTCTTGCGGCCGGAACAGGTTCCTATTGTGATCAACGCCGCGTCAGGCACATCATACTAAAATGGCCTTTTTATGGCGTTGGTCAATGTCGATTTCGGGCGCACAATTTATCCGCCGTTGTCAACCGTGGATCACAATGAACGAGTTCGCGGAGAAGGGCCAGGACAGGGAATGGTTAATTATAAATTGGATACCCAATGCCCAAACATCGATCAGCCAGCGAAGGCCGGCCAAAGGGGTTTCGAGCCGCGCAGTGCAATGAAATACGATAATTTGTTGCAGTGATTCGATGTCGCTTTATGCTCTCGGCCACTCGGCTATGCTGCGGCACATTAAACCGTGCCCGCCATTACTCTCCTTTATTGGCCAAGGTACTTTGCTGCGCTTTTAAAAATGCATGCACCCCTCACATGAAACTTTAACAGAAAAGCCTACATCTGTAGCTTTTAATAAAATCGATGGTTTAAAAATAAAAACGCCAAAGCCCGGGTGGAGCCCGCCCGGGTGAAGGTTATGTTTTATTCCCGTACCCGTGTGTTCGGATTCGGACCTTACGGTGGGACACAGACGGTGATATCGGAAAATCCTCCGCCACATCCATCACGCAGATCACCGATCCCAGAGTTCGCTTCTCCTCCTCGGGTTTGTTGTCGCTATCGCGGCGCAACGGAACCGGCCGCAGCCGGGTAACCCGATTCGATATAAATTCATAGTGAAATGAGCTGTCCAATAAATATTATTAAAAATTAATTGAAATTCTATCTGTCGGATTTTATTTGCGGATTTCGCTTTGCGCGGCCCGCCAGTCGCACGGGTGGCATTCGGCCCGAATGCCATCCCCTTCACCGGGGGTCCGGGATGTGTGCCTTTTTTGCAACTCATTTTCATCGTGTCCCGTTCGTTCGTTCGTGGTGAAGCATATTTTGGCCGCCACCGCCTCCGATGACAGTGCCGCCGGTGGCCGCTAGCCGATCAATACATATACATACCGACAACGGGCAGCATCCCAAATACCCGGGACCCTGGCGCGTTGTGTTGATTGTTTCACCTTTTTCCCGTGGCTTTCCGAGGCGGGACGGGGCGCCAAACACTTCTCACCTCGGTGGCCAACCTGCCAAGCGGTTTGAAGGGTGGTTTCGTCTTCTCATAACAGGAATACAGGAAAAGTGGAGAATGTGTCGAATTTCGCTTTAATTAAATCGCGTATTTGGGTCAACTGATCTGAATTTGAGACCTCAAAATTTGGGAAAATATATTTAATTTCAACTGAAGAAGGAACCTTTATAGGAACGCCTTTTATCGAGTTTAGCTGCATTTTAAGGTTGTACTCGTAAACTACAAAAAACTTTTGCCCTGCGCTTTCAGGTGCCCTCCGTAGCATGAGAAGCACTGGCCGCGAGACGCGAGACCACGAACCGGGCGACACTTTATTACCGGCCCCAGGTTACTGCAGCAGTCTCGGCCGTGATAACCACGAAACGGAGCGCGACACAATCTTTTGAAGCGCAACACGAATTTTAATTCAACGCCCGGCGCAACCTGTCGGGTCGGGTATGTTACTTTCCGTGCACCTTATCAGCCGTGGCCCAGTCGTCGTCGTCGCCGTGGCATAGCGAGCATAAAGCGAACGAAGCGCGGTGAGCGAGCAGCATAAAGCATCACATTTTATTCGCACCGAAAGCACGATGACATTTAAATAATCAGCAGCAGCTCGGAGCAGAGCAGGCGACGTCTGCGTCATCACCCGACAACACCCACGGAGAGAAGGACACTCGCGGTGAGGATTCTTTTTGCCCCACAGAGTCCTTTAAGACTTGAACTCGCTTTGGCATGAAATAATGTTGTGCAAAGTGCGCTTCAAATCCACTCAAGCGAATCCGAAAAATGGCGAGAGTTTCGCTGTGTTGTGCGAGGAGCATTAAAAAGTTACGACCCGCGGTCGTTCAATCACATCCTGGGCGCGCGCTACACAGAATTGCACTTCGATACTGCGCCGCTTCCTACGCCGAGAGTCCTATCTCCCCAGACACCCCAGACCCACTCCGGGTGGCGTCTGACTTGTCGATAACAATGATTCGCCAGACTGTTGAAACATGTTTTCCAGCCGCCGCTGACACACACACGGCCCAATGGGTTTTTTGATAACACACTGACGAGCTCCTTGAGCATTTCTCCTTTCCTTCTTTTTATTGGAGCGACTTGAGCTTGAGACCCCTTGAGACCGGCGACAGGATAGATAACAACGCCCGCGAGGGGTCCTTTCGCGGTCAAGAATGCGATCAGCGAGACGCCTGCAACGCCGGTCACAGGAGAGTTTACCTTTCACGACGGATGTCCACCAACGCCAACGCACGGAAAAGGGTCCGTACCGACCACTTTTCGCCGATAAACAATTGATTGATTTTCGGTGTAAGCTATTAATTTGCGTGCGTGCGTCCCGGTCGAGGTGGGTTTTCGCTCCTCCACATAGTTCACCTACCCCGGGACGAGATCGGGAACTTTCTTATTTAGAGCAGTCTGTTAGCGTGACGATCACTGATCGCGCGCGAGCGCGGGCGTTGAGTCTCCGGATGGCCTCCATTTGGACGTTATCTTCGACCGAAATTCCCGACGATGGCGGTGGTTTGCGTGTTCCCGCTCGCGGGTCCGCCTGGGACTAATGTTTGCATAATGTTCATTAAAAACTAATTAACACGAAATAATTTATCTTCCCTCGTCGCCGCACGAGGATGCACTCACGGAGTGCGCGATCGCGGCGATCGAGGCCGGTGCGGTCTCTTATCTGCCGGCGGAATCAAAATGAAGCATTTCTGCACCTGAACCCGGCAATTTGTGGCCGATAGTCACAGCAATTTAGCGGCCGGGCAGGATGACGCAGGGCAGGGCAGGGCAGGGCAGGGTGTTAACCGTTGTTACACCCAACTAAACGAACGGCGGCCGCTGCAACGGACGAAAGATAACCCACTTGCTGCCCGCGTTGCACATGCAATCCACTCATCAGGCCTAATGGCACCGTCTTAAGGCACCGACGGTGCCTAAGAAAGCGACACTATTCCGAAGCGCCCTTTGTTCCCGTCCGCGGAAGACCCTTCGCTTCGGAACGGGACGGAAGAAATTTTTGCATGCCGGCACGCATGCACGCATTAACGAAAAGCTTCGAAAATTGGAGGGTTTTGTTGTGCAAATTATAAAAACATCAATAACAGATTACTTACCGCAATCGAAAGTGATTCGCTGGGCGCAAATTAATGGCACAAAACTGTTGCCTTCCGGTGGGAGGATCTTATTTGTTTCGTTCTTATTTAATGGACGAATAAATTTGGGGCTATCTTTGCGTCAAAAGACGATCATAATCTTCGCAAATAGGAATCCTCGTATCGTGAAACGTTATGCGAACGATAATTCGATGTGAACCGTTCGGAATTTGGAGAAAAGAATTTTAATAATGCGTTAATTCTTGAAGCCTCACATTTGATTACTTAAATACCTGGTTGTTCAATAAGTTTTGCGGTTCGATGGGAAAAACTCCATTTCATGGTTTGAAATACACTTTATTCTTTAGTATGGTATCCCTGAACATCAACACACTTGTTCCATCGGAAGAACTTTTAGGTCAGGAAACAGATGGAAGTCGCAAGGGGGAAAATCTGCTGAATACGGTGGTTGGTCCAACAATTCGAACTTTAATTCAGGGATTTTAGCTCTTGTGACATGCCTTCGGCTTCTACTAAACATCTTGCAGTCACTCGACGATTTTTCAAGAGGATCTCTAGTATTTTTTTCTAGGGTTTCAGGTGTTGTTACTGTTTTGGGACGACCTTGTCGTCTTCAGTAGAAAATGTAGGCTAGTAGCAGCGCCCTTTATTGAACTCAGTATAACCGTACTGTGTCTAAAGGACCCATTTCAATGTTTTAGCAAGATCAATTTCACAGAACAGTTCCATGCGGATCACAAAGTGTTTCGTTTGGGCGCATCCATCACTAAGAATGCCCAATGAGAGCGGCCCAACTAATTTTCCCATTTGTCGATCATCCAAATTAAAAGGGTACCGAAGAGTCATTTCATTCCAGTCGGACGTTACGTGTCCGATCAGCAGAATCAACAGTCCCGAAACTAATTATTTATTTTGTAATCTCCGCCACCGATTCGATCATTTCGGCTCCCAGCCGCCCAGCGCTTGTGTAATGTTGGCAAGTGCCCCGAAGCGAGCTCGCAAATATCTTGTTACCGTGGCAACCCGGCGGGGGATTGGTGATTTATGATCGTCGGCTGCGGGCCGTAGAAAACCCCCGGTGGTGGCCACCGATCTAAAACTCGATCTCGTTTGTCGGGCGAGCGATTTTCCTCGAGTTTCACCTCATTACTCATAATGAGTCTCATTTGTTGGACAGTTATCAGTCCCCGGCCGGTTCCAGACGGAGCCGGTAAAGAAGAAGAGGTTGCGAAAAAACAAAAAAACAATAACAACCCCACGCCGGCACACGCCATTATCGCATCAATTGCCACGCCGGTTCGGGGGTCGGGAAATTATCGCCATCGCCATCATTAACAAGCAAACACACAATGCATTATGCGAAAGACGGGCGAACGGCGGGCGCGTGGTGAGAAAATCCGTGCCCATCACGAACGCCATTCGGTGTGCTGTGTTTTTGTCGATTGCACAATCGGCCCCCGGAATTGAGCCATTTCGCTAGCCACCGCCACCCGGAATCCGGGGCCGTTCCTCTTCTATTGCCACACAAGTCAGCTCCAGCGAGAAACGGTAGCGAAAATGGTGGTGACAAAACCGTCCACCGTTAATTGCACGCTCGCCATAAAACCATTAAGCAGGCCGAGCCGAGCCGAACCGAGGCCGTGTTTTAACGGATTCATTCACTGCATTTGATGGGGAATGCTGCATTCTCTTTCTCAGCCTCATTGCAAAGTGAGCCACCCTCCCGAAAGAAACGTACCGCTGAAGGTCTGCCATCTTGACACTCGCCGCAGGCCGCGGGTGACTCTTCAATAATTCTTTCTAACCTCTCCACTACCTACTCCATTGTCAGTCCCAAAACGGGATGTTTTGCGCACCGAAGAGTCTCGGCTCCCGACCCAACGGCCTCCGCCATCTTAATCGATCGAAAATGATATCGCATCCTTTTTCGGGCGGTAACGAAGATAAATATTGGCTCCTGGCGAGCTGGGCCCAGAATCCGGTGCCGATCCCGGTGCGCCGTGTGCAATCTCAGCACTCTCTCTCTCTCTTTGCGCTTCTCGGGGTCATTGCAGTGGCGGTGTCCGCATGACGTAACGTTCGATGATGACTACTGCAGTTCCCCAAAGGATGCACCACTGTGCGATAATGATGCTGCAGTTTCCTGGTGTCCGAATTCTTATGCATCAGCATTATCCCCCCGAGGGGGGAAGGTTGCCGCAACTTGCCGCAACATATTGCGCCACGTCGTAGTGGCCGATCATCACTCACCAAAAGAGTGGAAGCCTCTCCCGGAGTTTGGGGGGCGGGGGCTTCGAAATGGATGTGCGAAAAAACTGGCGACTCATGTTTCGCCAAGTCCTCCAGACCAGACAGTCCTGCCAGGCAGTTTAATGTATTATACGCTTCGGTATCGGCTCATCTACGGGCAGCCCAATCCGGTGGAAGCCACACCGGCGGCCAGCTAATCCCCCGATGGGTTAAGAAGTAATCAACAAGTTGAACGATGATTTATGACATATTTACACGGCCGAGCGAGGCCTCCGGCGCGCCGGCGGAAGTCTGCGGCCAAAGCGGTGTCCTCGGAGAGGACCTAAACAAACACTGCACGCTTTGCTACATCCTGTGATGTAGACTAATCGTTTCGTGGTTACGACAAGTTACACCACTTTCGGATCGTGGCGCTGCAATCGTGGCCAGCATCTCTCGTGGCCATTACCGAGGATTCATTCCGAGAAACGTGAGACAACAAAGTCGACCACGCCAGGGTTCAAGGTGTTCCGTCTCGGACATGAACCCTTCCGAAATACCGACCAATGCCGGGAATGCCGGGTTGTGTGTGACAATTCCGGCTCGGCTCGGCGATCACTCATACCCACCCAGATGGGCCGCCCCTGATAGACCTGTCATATTAATAACCACCGCCGTTGCAGCGCCCCATGAGCGAGCTACCGAGCGAGGCGTTTTGGACGACAGCGCACGTAAACGCTGGTAATGCCGGCCCACGCGACGCGGCCACATTCTTCACGCGGTCGCGGTTCGAAATCTCCTTCCGGACATCGGCGCGCACAGTTGTCCCATGTTTAATCTGTTTTCGGTTTTTTCCTGTGTACTCAGAACCGTCCCCCCCCCCCCCCCCCGGGGGGGGTGTTGTGTAGGATGTCGCATCTTGTGGGCCAGTTGGCGTCTAATTCCTGGCCGCACCTGGCCGTAGCACGAGAGAATCCGGACTCCGGAATGAGATAGCGATCGGTGGGGCCCGGGCGACAATTAATCTTATTCGTTTCCCGAAGTGTCCGAAGCCGAAAACTCGGAGTTCGGAGCACTCGGTTCGGCACGCCGGAAACGTCAACGCAGGCGACCAGACTCCTCGCAGTGGTGCTGCTCCAGAATGCTGGTAGAACTCCGATCAGTGTGTTGCTCATAAATTACGCGCGCCCAACCACAAAATGTGGTTCCAACAGGTCGACCGACACCCAGTCCCGGGTAGGCTCAGCTCTAGGCTCGACTGTCGATAATAATCGGCAGTTGTTCGGCGGGACACCAAGCGACACTCCCGACGACGACGTAGGCAGGTAGCCCCCGTAGAGACACCTTTAATTATTTCATTAATTAAATGTCGGAAAGGAGCAACTGCAGCGGCACCGTTGGTGGTCCATGGATCGTCCATCTCGGGACTCGGAAGAGAACAAAGTCTTGAGTAGCTCCAGCAGGAACGCGTGTGCTGTGGGCCGCCATTAAGCTTTGGTTTCCTTTTTGTTCAGGTCGCTTCGGCTCCGGCAGTGGGTGGTTTTATGTCGCGCCGCGTATTATTAAACCGATCCCGATCTTCGATCTGTCCGAAGGCATTACAAATCAACTGAAGATCGGAGGCCCCAATCGGGAGGCTTTACGAGCTTTCACTTCATATCCGACGTCGACGCGTCGTGTTCTTGGTCGTAAAGCCGCCGCTGGCCGCGAGGCTCATTAAGGTCCCCCCCCCCCCCCCAACAAGATACCTGATAATGGCCGCCTTTTACGCGAGTGACTCAGAAGATTTGAGCTGGCGGGCTTTTGGTGCTAATTTGGCACCCGCTGTGTGTCTGCAGTCCGTTGCATCGCGGTGCATCATATTACTCCGAGGATCCCCGAGGTCGTTGCCCCCCCCCGGGGCAAGTGCCTCCGAAGAAAATGGTCCCCAAAATGCTCAGGTTTCAAGCCACCCCACGAACGGGGGAATATCTCACGATCAGCGTACGTAAACCACTCAGCGCAGAAGGAACCCGGGACCTCTCCGAGGGCACCCGGGGAGACCCGGGGAGATAAAAATCGCCCGGGGACCGAAAAAAAGTAAAACCAAAAGTCACTTCTCACTTTTCTTTCGAACCGCGCGCGCAGAAGAATTTCGGCTGTCGCGGGGTCCTCGGCAGTAAGCAGATACATTGGCCGGGCGCAGTTGGATAATTAATGGTGAGGTGTTATGATTTGTGTGATGTGCGTGTGTGTGTGTGTGTGTTCGGTGGGAGCGAGCATAAGAAGCGGGGAGATGCGGCCAGACGAGTGTTGATTGAATGCTGCGCCCGCACGGATGTGACATCATCGCCCGCGGTCCCCGCAGTCCGGCGGGCATAAATCTGCGTGGGCCTGCGGCCTGCGAGCTAAACACATCCATTAGCGGTGACAATGTCCTCGTAATAGGTTGTTCTAAAGATCTAATTTATTTTTCGTTCCTTTTTCCTTGTTTTTTTTGGGGTGGTGGCCATGGATGAGATAGGACCCGGCAGCTAGTTGACTAGTGTTTTGGAGTGAATAATTAATGCTTCACTGTGAGCTCGGAGAGCTCGCAGCCAACCAATCGCAACCAACCGATCACGCGGCTGTGGCCAACCTGGGGTGGAGTCATTTTTCATCGACACAAAATCGATTAATTCTCGGGTGTCCCGAGGTCCACCGGCGTGTGCGTCGCTCACGGAATATTGTCACCCGAATAGTACCACACTTTAAAATGTTGCTAATGTTGGAAAGCGAAATTCCAGCTTCGGTCAAACGGATCAGGAGTTCGAATCGAATGTGTTGCGTGGTCCTGATGGGCCACTGATCTGCATCATCGCTGTGCCAATTCAAATCAATCAAAACCTGCCATCGACACCGGGGATCTGCGATGAGCTGCTGATGCACAACGCGTGATGCTTGCGGTGACACTGACCGCACACACACACGCTCCGGATCCGGAATCATAATTCGGAATTATCGCTCGACTGTATTTCGGTGCTTCGACGACTCCGACGGCGATTGTGATGCATTGCCTTCCCCCAGGAGGCGGTGCGACCATCGCTTCCATGCGACTTCCATGTCGGGTTACTTTGATTCCATTAAGCTCGTTAGTCCGGTCCGGCTTTCAGAGAGAGAGAGAGAGGGAGGCTTAACGATAATATCGATCTGTGTTCCCAGCCCAGGTCAACGCGTAATGTTGCGAAATGCTGCACGGTCAAGCTGTGCTGCGATACCCGCGAGAGAGACCGCTTCCTGCGCAGGGGCGCATTAAAAAGGGATGAAATATTTAACTGCATGGGTATTTTAATTTTAATAATTAATCATGTGCCATTAACTTTCGCCACGAGGGGGCCGGGTATTTTGGGAAAGGCCCAGCCAAAATCTCAGGCTCGAGACTCCAAGAAATGGCACGCTTTTGGTTGGCTGGATTCTCGTGAAAGGTTTTCGAGCTTTCGCGATTGGTAATTATCGTAGGATTATTCTCGCAAAAAAACGAAATCGGTGGATTTTTCGCCAGGCGAAGTCAGGTCACGTGGCCAGCCAGGTTATGCAATTCGGCTATGGCTGACGGGCGGCTGGACGACACATCGCTAAAAAGTACATTCTCGAGCTCCGCAGCTGATTGATCCGTTAGCCATCGTATCAACCCAACGCGGGATTACTGAGCCTCGGGAATGATTGGGGCTTTGGGGCGAGGCGACTTTAATGTCGCTGTGGCGCTGAGCACGTGGACAGAGTGCAGCATTTTATTTAATTGATTTTATCTCGCCGGGTTTTATGCGGAACCAACAATTATTTTCTCCCAAAGCCGGACGGTACATGGACATTAAATTAAATTGCCGTGTAAAGAGCGCGGTTATTTCTGGCGAGGTTCATTGATGGGTGTGCGTCCGAATGTCTCTATTTTTCGAAAATCTTTTATTGTGAATCAGATAAACATTTTATTATTAATTACTTCGTTTAATGATTAAAGTTTCCGCTTCTTTCATAAATTTTCTTCAATAGTTTATTCATGTTGTGTCTCATTTTCCGTGCCATGCCTATAAATTAGCGTTGATTTAAATGAATATCTCGTTACCTTGTTTTATTGCCCTCGCAAAAGAGGCTCTTAGAGCGCGGCCCCTGCGCTAAGCATCTGGTCACGGATTGCACATTTGGTTGGCGCGGTGGCGAAATTACACCCGCCCCAAACCTGCACACTATTTTTATGATAATGAACGTGTGTCGGCAGACAGTACCGCAGGTGGCGGAGCGTACCGGCCATGTTGCGGGCCATGTTGTCCTTCACCTTTCCGTGCGATGCAAAAGAGCATATCGAGGTTCGTGAGTGAGGGCAGCAAACCCAGAACAAGCCACTCGCTGTCAGATCTAATAACCACCACGCGAGCCCCGTTTTCCACGAGCAAGTGCCGCATAGCTTCTGTCCGCGTCCGCGTTCCCAGCCCAGCCACGTTCAGCCCTCTGTCGCCCGTGCTCCTAGGTGGCCCATTCTTTTCTGTCACCTGCCGGAAAGATTGCCGTAGTGCCCGATGTGATACGTACGACGCCATACGCCCGGCTGGATAGAGTTGATTAATTAATTTGCATACGCGGGCGCGCGCGCGCGCCCAAGTGAATTTTTCGTACGCAAAAGGCGCAGCGGCCGGGTGCCCTACAATTATAATCAACGCCAGACACGGCCGACAGAAGTGCTACTTTGGTTCGCCGCCTTTCTGTCACTTTGCCTTTGCCGTTCCCGGTTTCGTCTACTTCGCTCTGCTGGCTGGCTACTTCCTACTTATCCTTTCCTCCAGATTCTAGGGTTGAATTTTTGTTTCAATCTCCTATCCCGCAGACACTACACGGGACACTGGTACACGGCTCCCCGGAAGGGTCAGTACTTGACTCGATACTTTTTACCGCCGAGTGGCCCATCGCGGGAAGTAACGGGTCTTTGGCGGGCGTGTATGTTCGCTCCGCTTCTAACCGGTAAGTATTTTTTCTTTGCCATATGCGGTCGTTTCTTGCCATGGCTATAGAATTTCCCGTCTCAAGATAGTTGATGAATATTACACCACGCATATTTCAAAATATCAAAGGCATAACCTCCCCACTCAGATGACGATCGTTTCGATTCCAGAGTGAAGTGATGGATCCATGTTTCATCCATTGTCACATATCGGCGCAAACATTCCGGTTTGTTACGTAACTCTTAGTATAGAATGTTAACACCTTTCTTTTGAAGTTTAGTACTAACTGAAAAAAAACGGATAATGCAATAAGGCTATCGCTATTTATGGACTTTTTGAGCAACTTTACCGGTACAAGCCGTAAACTAAAATCACTCACTTCGTTTGGTAGGTCGTTAATCGGAAGGAACTCCATGATTATCGCAAAAGTTATGTGTAGCGTCGCGCGTATAACGTTTGCAACGTTTTCGCTAAAACTTTTCACTGGTCGCTTCGGATCGGTCACAATGTATAACTATCACCTCAGAGCGTCCTGTTCCACTCGTAGCTTCTAAATAAAAGGATAGAGTAACGTGAAGTGCTTTTTATTGTGTTTTTGGAATATAAAAACTGACCTGTAAACCTAGGGTACAGGGTGAAAATTGTTATTTTAGAATTTAGCTGATACTGGTGTGCACATTACGGGCTTTCGGGTAAGTTTCGTTCCAAAAGGCAAGAAATGAGGTTGCCCGCATATACGGGATAGGTTTTGGTCCAGTATCTTGCTGTGTCGTATAATCGGGCTGAGTGTTAAGCGTAAGGCAGGTACCGGTCGTTTGAAATCTCGAGTCCTGCGAGTCCTGCTTACCTTGCCGTTATGGCAGTTGATTTTATAAAACTGCCATATGAGATACTAGATGAAATCACGTCGGACCCTAACTCCACACATCTCAATTGTAGTCATACGGCCGAAGACGTGTTTTTTTGGTCCAAGTTGGATTTATTCATCAACGTAATCTCCTTCAAGAGCCACACAATTATTCCAGCGCCCCTTAAAATATGTTAATACTTCTTTTGTAAAAAACGATGTATCTTTTGCCTAAATAAAGCCCAAGTTTCAGTTATCATCTCTTCATTCAATCGGTAAGTTCCGGACCCTTAGCCGGTCCGGTCGCTTAAATTTTGAGCTTGGAACAGAATTTTAACAGCTTTTTCTTCAGGTTAGTACTAACTAAACGCCGTCCAACGTAATTACAGTTGGTGTAACAAGATTTGGTGATCGGGGAGGTTGCAATTAGTGTGCCGTTGGCAGGTCGGGCAGCACATGGACACGTTGAGTTCCTTCTTGGTTCCGCCCGAAACAGTGCGGAGTTTGAGAACAAGTCGGACCATAATGTTAAGTATGGATTCCCCGGAACTAATCGAAATCCGAAGGGCGTTCCCGGTCAGACCATGTGTCGCCGCAAGATTTACGATCGTATGCACATCCTGATGATCACCAATGTCCGCAGCTTCGCTCACTTTAACAAGTCAGAAGTGGTCGCCATTCGTGCGAACCCTGATCCACCACCTCGACCGCAAGAAGTTGATCACACCAGAATGTTCCCAGCACGGACCCCCGGAAATGCCAACCGTGTGCGATGCTGGCTGGCTGGCGGGTGCAAGAATGATGACAAATGATGGACGCCGCGATCGGTTCCTCCTGGGAGAGTTGTTTATGAAGCCTGCGGCAGAGCAGATGCAGATGTGACCTAAATACGTTAACGAGGGGGGTTCCAGGAGTCCCGTGGTTTCGCTGCCCAAAAAGCCCCTAAGCCTGGCGGCGCGCAGTCCCTATCCATCAGTGTCTTTCCAATCACGCGTAATCCCATTAGGCCACTTAACCTCGACGCAAAGCGACGACAATGAGCGTAATTTAAAAATTTATTGTTATTGATCCGTTTCCGCGCGGTTCCCGGACGCGACCGCGACTCCCTTGTAACGCTCGTCGCTCGCTCGACTTCAAAAGAGATGCGCCCACACGCCAAGCGGATCGTGAGAGTACGCCGCGATCGGAACGGAGGTCCCTAGAGGGCCGTTACCACAACGGCGGCTTAGACACTAGGTCTCCACCGCAGCATGAACTGCCATTTTGTGCCATCAACACACAATCGGAGTGGACGCCCTCGCGCCAATTTGTGACGTTTGGGACACCGGGGTCTTCACACCTCGCCTCTTGAGGTTGAGGTGACCACTCTGCCTGCCATCAACTTTTTCGTTCCCATTTGCCTTTGTCACCGAAGGAGAAATGGAAAGGCTCGGCCACTCCTCGGAGAGAGAGAGAGAGCGAGCGAGAGGCGATTGTTGTTGTTCCCGGGGGTTTTGCTCCATTTCCACGCCAGGCCAGGCCGAGGCTCCGGCTGCTCCGGTAAAGATCTGGGACCGCCTCGGGAGGTCGTGTAGGCGCAGAAAGTGTTTTACGTTTATTTGGCTCGTAAATATTTTAGATTATAAAACCTGTTGTAAGCCGGTTACCTCTCCGGGTCTCCGTCGCCTTCCAGCTAGTTCCCGTGGCCCGCAGCTCCGTGGCTGAGGCGCGCTAATCGGTTACCGCGTGTTCGGTTGCCTTCGGTTGCAGAACCGTCGGCGAGGCCGAGCTAACCTTTCATTAGAGCCGGCCGCCGATATTCAGGTTGTGCACGACATTGCACGCCGTTTGCCGTGTGCACTTTGTGGCGGTATCTTGGGCCTCTTGCAGAACACGCGAATAAGCCGTTGTGGAATTCGCAGCGATAAGCGGGCGGTACGTTCCTCGGGTCCACCAGTGCCGACCGGGCGGACCACCTTATTCTAGGAAACCTTGGGCCATTCTTTATTCTCGAACTGTGCCATATATTTATTGATCTCAGCGCTCTTGTTGTAGGTTCTTTTCCTTATATATTTGTTCATATTATGTTTCCCTATCCTATCGGCCCCTATTATTAAACGGTCTAAAGATTCTGCTCATTACAGCGAGTTGGTCATTTTTTATCATCCAACGGTTCCCGCGTTGGAGGTCCAAAAATCGCCCACGAGTTTGAATTTTAATTGCTCTCGTCCACCAAATGATAAAATAATCTCCCCGAGCCGTGATTGAGCCGCTCGCCGTAGACTTTTAGGCAAATTTGTTTCGGTCCATCCCCGGCCCACGGAGCAGGCGGTGACCTAATTTCGCTCGAGTGCCCGCCAACCGACTTGGAAGCCCATTGCCCGCGTTCCCATCATAAATCTTGCCGGGGCCGCGTATTTAGAGTGTAATAATTTTTCTTTCACGCCGAGGTGGGCGCAATGGACCGACTAAAAATGTGGTAGAAATGGTGGAAACAAAATATCCCAAATGTATTTTGCTTGTCAATGTTTATGCAGACATTAGACGGACACGGCTCACGAAGGGGAGCGGAGCGAAAAATGGGCCACTACACTCGAAATTGACATCTTCAGTTTGTCTTTTTCGGGACCGAGACGTGGTAGACCTTCGGAATGCACCGGAGTGACACATGCTCGGGACGTGGAGCTAGGTGATCAGCAAACACATCCAAAACACGACTCGGTACTTACCATCCGGAGCCTTTGGCGCGCACCTGGACACCTCAACCGCAAATAAAACGCGCGGCGTCCGGATTGTTTTCCCGCCACGGTTTTGTCTTGAAGACCCTCCCTATTCGAGCTGCGCTGCGTTCGGTTGCTTGAGTGCGCGATAAGCAAATAGAGCGTAACTTTTAGTCAATTACCCTTTAGCGTCAACGTCTTGGGCGTGCGCGTGACACCTTGCGCAGCAAGGAGTGGCCCGTGCAAACGGGGTTGGCCGCTCGAAGCTCGAATTAGTGCAAGTAAACATGCGGCTAATGGGATGGGCCCCGTCCGCTGCGTCCGTTTGGGTCGGTCCCACGCGCCGAAGGAAGACGGCCCCGACCGGGGCGGTTCCGGTTTGGCAATGTGTGCCCCTGGCATGAAGCTAAAACGGGTCATCCGTTTTGTAAAAGTCTAGGCGGTAAAGGTAAGGGATTTTCTGTACAATTATTATGTAAAGTATTGGCCATTCAACTGAAAGAGACGTTCTAGAATTCAAATTTAGACCGCTTCTTGGGAGCACTTTACGAAATTCTCGAGAGCACTTCCAGGCACCTTAAGGAATAAAGCTTTCGCGTTGACTAAATGGCCGCCGGAAGCGCCCCGAGCTACAGCTTTCGTGGGCCAAAAAGTTAAAGCAATGCCAGCAGCTTCCGTTTGATGTGAATTTATTAAAATATTAATTATAGACTCTCCTCCTCGCCCAAAAAAATATGAAATTGCTTCAAAATGGGGTCGATTACTTGACCTCCGACAGCAGTGCATCCAGCAACGCGTCGTCGAACGCCTCTCGCTTAGTTGGGCGAAAGTAAAGGGAGCATAATTGCGGCCGCATTTGAAGAACCTTCCACCGCCCAGCACCCGCGCTGATTATTCGTGTGATGGCCGGCCCTCCTGCTGCCCGGCGGACGGCGATAACAAAGGGTCGTTCGGGCTGACAGTCAATAAATTTCCGATCACAATCACACCCTGCCCTGCGTTTTGGTGAGCATAAATTTCGTTTCGAAGGCCTGGCCTTCGCACGGCCACGGGCCATCGCGGCGGGCGAAAGTAGTGTAGAAGTGGGAAGCATCAAAATATAATTGCAACATAGATCCATAGTTTTTGGGTGGCCCGGCCTGGGCGGTGGCTGCGGGGAGGCAAATTGTCGCTTAAGACAACGGAACTGGTCACCACACATAGTAATAACAGGGGCTCGGGACTGGCCCCAAAGGCGGCCCAACGATTCGGACGATTCGGAGCGATTCTGTCTCGAAAGCTGGGCCCCGATACCCAACCTCAAGGGAGCGGTCCGGGTCCGACCGGGGCGGGGTTGGTTGTTTGGTTTATGTTGCGACTGAATGGTATCATAAAAATAATTTTCTTCATTTAAACGACAAACGGGACAATCAAGCGAGCTCCAAACGAGCGCGATCCGGACGACTGTCCGTCCGGTGAGAGTGTTGTCGACGGCAGGGCCGTGCCGGGACCACCCGCCGGTGGGGACGCCCGCCGTGGGTTCATCATTAGGCGAGCATGGGAAGCGAACTAGATTCGTCACTAGGGAGAAGCGCCAAAAAAAAACCCGGTCACCGTTCCGAAAGTCTTCCACCAAACAAAAAACCCGATTGTAGGTTATGGGGGATTCTGCGGCTGTGTGCGTGTGTGTGTGTGTGTAGGACATTTTTTAAGAGTTTGAGTGAAGAAGTAAAAGTGTCACCCACTCACTCGGCCGTCCACAGAAAACGGGTTCAAAACACTTGGCGTGGCCCAAACGCGGGCTAATTTGCTTTAACGATCGCGATCTTCGCCGCGACCCGCGTTTCCAGAGTGTTCCCTGTTTGTTGACCTGGCCCGGTGCGTGTGTGGGTGTGGGTGGCGGGACACGAAATGACACCACCAACCCGGACCCGGACAGCGGCACACATATGAGTGATGACTGAGTGGAATTGGATGAGTGATGGGTTTCGGATCAGTCGTCGTCGTCGTCGGGTTGTTGCTGCTTCGAAGGGGATGTTGGCGACCGAGCCGAGAAAAAAAACGGTCGACGAACGGAACCTTAAATTAAGTAACCCGTCAAGTGGCCCTCTGCTACGGCCCCGGCTGGTGACTTTCGTAACGCGTTTGCTATAGATCGGCGTAATTGAAAATGACAAGATTTGTTAGCTTCTGTCCCCGCCCGGCCCGGTTGCCACAGCCCGGCTGGCCCCGATGGCGAAGGGAAGGCTTAATTTAGTTTTTGCCTTCCAAATGAATGGCTACATCTTCGGTGGCATAAAGAGGTCCATTATTTTTTTTGGGGCTATGATAAACATGAACAGGTGAAACCATATTTCAGCACACGCTCAGGTATCATCCAATTATGTATTTAATGCCACTTCTCTATGGCGTAACATTGCCACAAACTTTGTGTACCTTTTAATGCATTCCTTCACGGATTTCTGTTTTTGGTTTGCTTATTTTGCATACATTTTATTCAAATAGTCTGTGCTTTGTATTGAATCAGTTCAAATTTGAAAGATTTTATGAGGCTACTTCTACTATCTACTTCTTGAAACTTTGTTTCATATTTTAAGTAATCATCCAATTGTTTTTTATCTCTTTACTTGTTTGTTAACAGAACTGTCTCACCGAACTATTTTTAAAATCATTACTTTCATAGTAATATTAACATAATTAGTAGACAAAAGAGTTTTTGTTTCAATTTCAAAAAATAAATAAATAAGTAAATAAATAAATAAATAAATGGCGTTGCAAGCATTGTTTTGCATATGTGACCTTCACAAATGATTGAAGGCAATACCGTGGCATATTCATTTTTGGGTTAGCTTGATTTGAACTACATGATTTAAACGGATTAACAGATTTGGTGATAACAATTGCGGATTTTAGGTATGAATCAAAGTAAACTATTCAAGATCTGAAATAATGACTCCAAATCATGTTCACGATGCATATGGAGCATTAAAATTATGACGCATTACGTGCAGTGATCTTATTCGAACTTTTGAACAATTTTTTAGTTCTGGGGTCTTTGGTCTCTACTCAAAAACTTCTGCTCAATTTGCAACCCATCAACTCACTTCAAACGCCAACCTAGCTACCATGGATTCGAAACGCAAACCAACTGGAATGTCTTTCGGAAAAAAGCTAGACCTCAAGCAGCTCTTACTCCGCTGCTCCGCTGACAAACTTTCGGTGCCCGCCCGCCCGTTGCCGATCACCTTGCCACGTCGGTCGCACGCCGCAACAAATCGAACACGTCGAACAGACCAGATAGTCGTCGAGATGGTCTGTACCCCCGTGTTGGGTGGGTGGAACGGACACTTTTTTCTCGGTGCCCAACCCCTGCGACGGGTTTGCGGATTTTCCCGCCCGCGCCACCGCCAACCCCGGGTCCGGGGTACCTAATTAATTCTATAATTAGCTGGCAGAAGCAGTTGTCTTTCCGAACCGAACCGGCCGGGCTGGCTTAACATAATTCCGGAGGAGCAGACTGTAAAACCGAACCCGCGCTGCGCTGCGATCAACCTTCCAACTCGCGTTCCGGACCAAGACCAGACCTCCGGAGCTCCACGGCACGATTTTTACACGCTCGCCAGAGTCTGTTCCTGCGGACGCCACGCGAGCGCCAGATTTGTAGAACATGACATTTGTGTTCCAAGTCGGCTCGGTTTGACGCGTTTCGACTCATTTGCCTGGGACGTCGCAGCCGCCGCCGCAGCCGCCACCGCCTGGGTCGGATGGTGTGGATAATCGATGTTTTTCCCCGCGTTTTTCTCGCCTCGCCGGGAGGGTTTTCCGCCCCATCGAAGAAGGCCGCCCGCCAAGCGAGCGAGAACAAGTGGATAATTCTGTTAGTTTCCCATTTTTCCGGTTTCATTAGCATTATTCTTGGGGGCCGCCCGCGGGTGTCCGAGAGCAATACGAAGCAGCAGAAGAAGAAGAGGACCTCTTCCGGTGGAAAGACCGCGAGTCGCGACCGACCACGACAGGTTCATTAAACCGCGCGCGTGTGAGGTGTTGGCGTGCATTTTAATGTCTCTGGCCGAACAGAGAAAATGGGATGGAAAAAAAAGGGTCGGGCCACACTCGGAATGTTAGGACCCGAACCCGGACGGATCGCCGGATTTTCCAACCACGCCATTTGCTCAACTTCACTTTTCTTTATTCCGTTTTTTTTTTCGAGACGACCCGAAGTGGTGGACCGCCTGGATGGGATGGCGCGTGGTTGAATTCTAATTTGACAAAATGGGACAGTTACTGCCCACTACTGGAGTGGGCCCCGGTGATCCAGGCGATTCCAATTAAGTTGATAAAATTGTCCGTGTGTTTTCACCGTTAGCCCGTGTGGCTTCCGTGGCTTGAGTCCGGTTTTCTTCGGACGACGCGCCGGTGGAAGATTCGTTTTCCGGTTCCTGCGTGGCGTTCCGTCGGAGATTGGGCACACCTTGTTAGGCGTCGCGTGTGTCGTGTGAAACGATCGTGTAATTGATGTTCGCAAGCGTTTTTTGCCAACATCATCATCATCATCATCGTCAGCAGCAGCATCATTATGGGCATCTTCGTTGTGGTCGTGTTTCCATTCGTCACTCAGCGAAACATTAAAATAACCCCATCTTGTAACTTGAGCCTTCGTCGGCTAATGAGGTGACACGCCACAGATGTGGGCGCCTTTAACACACACTCTCTCTCTCTCTCTCTGTCTCAGGCCGTTCCTGACGAGGTGATGCGTGTGTGATCGATACGTGTGACGGAGTACCGACGTCCCCGGGGGAACTGGTGCGCCATCAGCTCCATTTCCATTTCCGGTTCGACGTTTTTAAGTACGACGCTGCGTTCGGTTCGAGCTACAGTGCGGTGCCATTTTTGCCGTCGGCCACGTATTATTTTGGTGCCCTCGTTATTCGATTGCTGGATGCTTAACGAACCTTTGATGCTTTTCTTATTAATATCAATTGCCTATTGGTTTGTCTCTTATCATTGATTCGAGAGTGTCGATTGATGGCAATGAGCAATGAGCACTGTATGCTGTTTCGAACGTCGAAAGCAATGTGCATGGTCCCATGTGTGCCGACCTGGGGGATGCCTCGCTCCGTTTCCTGTTATTGTTTGCCCTCGGTACATTTCTGTCTCTATTTGTGGCCGCGAGCCGAGGTTTAAGAACGTTCGAGCTGTTTTTCTTAGAACACGGCGTCATACGCCGCCTGTCAATCCGTTCACAGCGGATTGACGTCTTACTGGATGGCTCACCAGCGCCTTCTCGGCCTCGGAGTTCTATTAACAAACTAATCTTTACCGGTTTGCAGAGAAATTTAGTTTGAATTTACCTCTTTGAAGCGAATGTCCGTAGCGCAGTTTTTCGATTTGAAAGCAAAAAGTCGCCGAAGCATGTGGCGTAAGAGCCGTGCGCCGAGAGCGTGGCGCCGCCCTACATTTGCGCTTTTCCTTAATTGATTTCATGTTAACCAGAGCCACCGGAGGGCTCGCGAGTTGAGCGCTTACATTCCGAAACAAGAAACCGGCCGTCATCTGTTGCGCCGTCGCCGGTCACACCAATTTTGCATGCTGGCCAACAACACCGTTTCACGGCGGCAGCCACCGGTCACCGTAAAGATAGTAAATTGAATTAAGAAAATTAATAGCGCACAAACCGGCTGACTGGGTAAGTGATTTCAATTTAATGTGGTGTGTTGTTCTTTTTTCCGGCTGACCGGCCCCTCACCGGCTGGTTCCCATGCGCCTAAACGGCTGTCGGGGGTCCGATTGCGCCACACTCATTCCTTATGCCTGCCAATAGGTTCGACCGAAGCAAACCCGGCAACGGTTAAGTGATTTGGCCGGAACTTAAACTGTCACTGTTTTGGACCACCCTGTTTCGAATATTAGCGCAAGCGCAAAAACGGCACGCACGTGGCCACGCAGCAGCGTGCGAACGAAATTGATTTCCAGCTGGAGATAGGAAAAAACGAAATGCCCGGGAAACCGAGGCGGTCGAGAACTGGAAAAAGAAAGCCAAGGTTCCGGGCGTAATTTCATCATCCCGAGCCACCCGTTGGGCCCGTTGGTCACCGTGCAAACCGGACGTTCCGTTCCGTTTCGGCGGTCCGGCCGAGCCGGGCAAAATCACGGCGGCGACGAATACGCCAAAATGTGGGTTAATGACGAAAGCAGTGCGGGAGGCGACGCGAAAATGGCCACCGCTCGGATGGCCAGCGATGGCGATTAAAAAATTGGAGCAGACCTCGGTCCATCGGAATCGGGTTCGCTCCGGAGTCGGCTTCGAAAACTCGTGAAATGGGTGCGAGCCGCCCGCGGGTCATAAAACCTATCCCCCTGACGGATTGACGGGAAAGCATTAGACCACCACCCGGACCTCCCCCCTCCCAAGTCCTATGGGCCAACAAATTTACCTCCGGCACGCGATTATCTGACTTCTGTGTTCTTTCCGTGTGCCGGAGAAGGTGCGGTTCTGCGGCCGACGCGAAAACGCGATCACTAGAGGACGGAAATGTGCAACGCCTATCTAAGGCCCGGCCACTTCGGGGGCCAACATAGGAGGGTTCCAAACCGAGGGGTAGGGGGGGGAACCCTTTCGCGGCAGACAATAAATAAATTTAATGTGACCGATTTATCATAAATCGTTCGTGGGCTGGCGATAAGTTATGGGCCGCTGGGCGGACCCACTTGTGGGCCCACGAGGGGGGGGCTGTTGTGGCTACCGACGCTGAGGTTCTTCTTCTGCCTGGCCGGGCCGCTCCTTGGGGGCCTGTCAACCTCGAACCGAAACCGTTTCGCTCCATTGTTTCGCTGCAATGCACTGATTAAATTGCTGCGGCTGCACCAGGAATCGTTTGTCGCCAAAGGAACCAGACCCCCAAGAGAGAGAGAGAGGAGTGTATTAATTGCCACCATTGGCCAGCATGTTGATGCGCCACTGGGGAGTTGGGCTAATTGAATGATTGATGGAGCCGCCCGCCGGCTGGGGAAGGTTATGATCGGTGTCATCAAGCGGCGATGGCGTTGTTTTTTTCCCGTCCTTCGAGACAATAGGCCAGTTGGGAATTTCTTCATTTTTTAAGAGACACTCGCCCCTTGAAGGTTGCATCACTTGGGGGTTTTAATTAGTTTATTGACTGAAATTGATAGCCGCACCGAATGGCGGTGAATTAGTCGGCGGATGGGTTGCTGGCCAAACCGTAGCCGAATCATTCGGATGACCCCCCCGGCCAAGTAGTATCTTCACCCAAATTGAGAGCGCGGAATTAGGGAGAAGAATTTTCTATTAAACATTCAAACAAGCAGTTAACCCTTACCCGATCCGAACAAACGGAACATCCGCTAACGGAATCCGCGGCTGCCTCTGCGGATCGATCGAATCTTCTGCCCCGTGGGGCGTCGGGGGCGCTAAGATGCCAGCGAAGGAAGTGATGCCAGAAACGAACCCCCTAAGACCCCCGGACGAACGAAACTGGTTGACGGAATGCGCCTTTGCGTGTGTGTGTGGGTTTGAAAGCAATAAACCATCATAAATTCCCGGACTCCCGGTGCGCGCGACACTCCGCGACGCGTGTGAAGGAAGAATGCGCGGCGGAAAGGGAAAAAAACAAATGGCCGACCATCGCGCCGGTCTGGGTGTGTGTGTTTGGAAATGTAGATTAGGAGAAGCGATAGAAAGCGAAACGGTAGGCGAGCTCGGGTTCGACACCCACCTCCCAGAAGGGGTGCCCAGATGCCTCGTGGCCAGATGCCGCCTAGAACCCATCCACCTTTCCCGAGCATTGATGGGCGAGATACTTTCTTTCCTTTGTGTGCATTCAAGCAAAGTTAATGTCTATGAAAGGAAGGTAAAAAAGGTGTAAGAAGTTGCCAAAAACAATCTTTTAGTGAGTCAAAAAAGAATAAATTATAATATCAATTATAATACAATATTAAAAATATAATTAAACAAGTAAAATGAAACAACATCGAGAAATTCAAATGTAAAATAGTGTAGAAGAACACTGTAAACAATTAAATGATAGATTAGTTTAAAAAGGAGAAAAACAAATTACAAATTGACAAAGAACATAATTAATATTAACGTAAACTTCATCAAAGCGAAGATATACTTGAACTATCATAGTTTAATGTTTTGTAATCGATTTTTGGTATTTACTTAATTTTTTAATTATTGTTTTATTCATTTGTCGACTTTCTTCTACAAGTATGACATGTTTTCGTATTATTTTCCAAAGTTTTCCCAATATCAAGACTGTTCCGATATTTTAAACAGTTGTTTTCCCTTTTTCTGCTTTTTGCTTCAAAAACATTTCAAAACAAGAAAGTTGTTGTTTGCAAAGAATAGAAACAAAGTAAATTAATAAAAACCCGCAGATGGTATAGCTGTCGAGTCTGACAATTAAACCTAAAAACCCGCAGAACGGTGCTACATAGTGAGGTGTCCCGTCCGCCGTTCGAGATCATAAAACCCGGCCGGGGCCCGGTCTCGAGACAACCGTCAGCAGCGGGATCCAACGGTTCCACGCAACAATGAAAAACGAAATAGTAAAACAACAAACCTGCTGCGCAAAGATCAGCGCCCCCGGGGCAGATGAATAATCATCGCACCGCAAACGACGGTACGATGACGACTCCGACTACGACTCCGACGCGGAAATCTAGCCGCCGGGAGATCGATGCGATCGCGCGTCAGTGCGCTACTTCCCCGCGCACTCCGCCGGAAGGTGTGGGGTTGGCGGACACCTGGTGAGGACACCCCTTACCGGGTGCGGTGGGATCAATAAAGTTTTTGAAATATGTTAACAGCGAAATTTCAATTTTATAACTTCTAACTCCGGCACCGGCCCAGGGGTCCGGCCGCTCCGGGCCGTTCGTCGCTCCTCCGGCCCACGGTTGAGACCCCCCACCGGTCCTAGACGGTGGCGGGTGTTGACGAACCCGCGGACAGGTTGCATTTTTCTCCTGTTATGCTGTGGCGCTCGTTATGATCCCGTGTTGGGCAGAGGGGGAATTAAAATGGGGGACAAAACCCAGGAAGTCGAACGCGCTGTGGCCAGCGGGTGTGGATTTTAACGCCGAACCGAAACCCCGACACGATCCTCGCTTGGTGTAAGAAAGCAACCGAACCGAAGTGGTCGCCGCGGACCAGAAAGTTGCCAACGGCTCGAGATAAGAATCGATCTATCGCGATCGGCGGTAGATCATAAACTGGTCGCGGTGCATTTCGAGGCTGTAAAACTGCATCACTTTACTGCACCACGATCAGTCGGCCGAATTATGGACCTAAGTTTTCCGGTTTTTTTTTGTGGCGGAACGTTTTATGATTCGGAGATCGCATCTTCACGATGGACGCAGGAAACTCCATTTTATGGTCTCGGCAAATGGAGGCCGCCGACTTATGCTGTGTGCCAAACAACACCAAAAACACGTGTCGTCAAAGTGTTTAATCCGTGGACCACTCGAACACGCTGTTTATTTAATGTCCGTTTCCTGTTTCCAGTGGTTGACTCGGTATGACCACTTCCCGTTTCAATGTTATTTCACTTGCATTCCGGTGGAGTCTGCCGGAACAGAAGAACAGCATTAAAACAAGCTTCGCGTGCTTTGAACTATTTTTATGCTTAGAAAAATATGTTCCCGCGCTCCCAGTTCAAAGCGTTCGATTTGAGTAAACAAACCAATGCATTACCTTTTCGGTCGCATCGGGCATCACGGGTGACATCAAAGGCCGGGGCAGCACCCGGGGAAGTCGGAAACGGTAATTAAACTTTCAATCACATCCTACACTAATCCCGCCGCTGATGACGCCGCAAAAGGCTGCTGCCTGTCGACTGTTTTGATGATGACGGCGCGACGACGTCGATGCTGACGGCCAGTTATTACCGCCTGTCATAACTGAGGTCCATTAGCGACACTCCTGGCCGTTCGTCGAGCCGCGGCGGACAAGATTAGCGAGCTCCCTACGCGGATCCTTTCACCGAGACCGAGCGTTCTTTTTCTAGCAGCGAAAGGCGAAAAAAACGAAACGAAACGAAAACGATCCAAATATGGCGGCATCGAAACGCAAAAAGGCAAAACCAACATCAGCATCGGAGATCGGACAGCCGTTTCAAAACAGAACACGACACTAATTAAGCGACGGGTGGAAAATCTTCTCGAACCGGGGCCACAATTGCGCGACGAACGCGACGATAATCAAGATACGCCCGCCCGGAATCGTGGCCCTTCGCGGCGGATCGCGCGATCGGTGGGGGATATAAATTTATAAGTTAAAATTATTTGTAATCCGATGTCGCCCGCCGATTGCCGGCGAACGGTTTCAGTGTTTTTCTGTTGTTTTTGCTCGGCTTGTTTCGTACTGTTCGGGTGTGCGTTTTTATGTCCCTACTTATTGGAACTTGCGTTTGCGTTGTTTCTTTTATTGTTTCTGTTTTTGCTTAGTGACTCGGGAAACCCTTACTCGGGGATCGTTACTTTGCAGCCATTACTTGGCCGGTTTGAAGCTAATTAAAGGGAACGAAAGCCTCTTACACTGGCAGGGCCAAGCCGAGGCTTGGGTTGACATTAAATCATAAAAATTCGCTTCGTCCGCTGCCGAAATCGTTTAAGAAGCTTACGCTAAACGAAAACTGAAGTAGAGAGCCAGCAGCCGCCGACGAAAAAAAAGGACACGAAAATCACGACGCGTTCCACCACCCGCGAAACGCGATCACGTCCGCCTGGAAATACTCGTTTAACACAAGTTGGCTCGTAAATTAGGAAGCGCGATTTCGATTATTATCGATTCGACCGAACCCCGGGCTGGACACTACTTTATGTTGCGAATTTTTGGCAGTAAAATTCGATTATGATACCGAACGCGCCCGCACTGTCGATCGCCGGCCAACTTCCGCGGCGGCCACGCACTTTTCCTGAGCGCGTTTTATGATTATCCGATTCTTGGAGGGAAGTACCGGGGGGTTTTTAGTGCCACCGGAGGGGGCTATGAAATCATAACACTCACCCCGGCCGAACCGGCTTTTCCCGGGGAGAGCGCGCGCGCGCGGGTTCGACTTTCGCGCCACGCTCTCTGTTTTATGGTGATGATTTATTGAAAAGTAGAAGTGTCGTAAAACGCGCCACATTCCCGTGACCGACCGACACAGGACCGTGATTCGCGGCGCGACGAAAGCATTCCCGGCGGCGGCGGTGGCGGGAGTAAATTAAATCCGGTCACGTACCCAAGCCGCTAGGTCGGCGCGATTGGCTAGCTCGATGTTAAGCGATCTGGTTTTTTTTTCTTCTTGTGCCGGCCACGTTGGTCCTGCCGGGGGCGCTCGGGTCGCGGTTTTATGGTGCTAACCGCGTGCGACTATCGCTTGTTGCATTTCTATTCCGTTACCGTAATGTAGTCATCGGTCGGCAATTTCGGCGACAAGTCCCGGCCCGGCCAGGGCCGATGACGTGAGATGAAACGGACGATACGCGGACGACGGATTTAATTGACAATCGTTGTTGAGATTACCTTTTTTTGGGGGGAGCGTTAAGATTTATGACCTCGCGTATCGATGGAGGTTTTAAAACACGAAATAAGATTTGTAGAACAAAATAGGACGGGAAGTGGGAAAGGTTCCAACTCGACAGCTCAATTCTACATTTAAGGAGCGTTTCAAGCAGTTAAATTAAATAAAGGTGAAGCGGAATAAAATGTCCTTCTAAGGAAGGTTTTTACAAAAGTATACATGTTTGGATACGGACAAGAGGTTCCTTTTTCCTTGTCCTGAAATTGATCATTGAATCGTATTTAACAAGTCTTAAGAGTGTGGTAAACATGAAAAACCCTTTCCATTACGAAAGAATTCAAATGAAAAGTTTCACCCGTCAGTAAAAGTTGCTCCAATCGTCAAGATGGTTCGAGAGTGATGTAAAGTTAACTTAATAAAACCTAAAAATAAAAATTACAAATGGACGAAAAAAAGAGCCCATAAAACTCTACACCAGCCGTTTGATGGCTTCATTTCGCATTTCGCAATCGTATATCGCATACCGCTGCTGACTGCAAAACCTGATTTCTGGACGCCGGATGCCGCGCACTGATCGATAATCTTTTATGGGGCAGTAAATCAAAATCAAAACTAGAATATTACGGTCGGTCCGGTCAGCCGGCGGGTAACGACCGTGTGCGTCAGTCGATTGGAATTGGAAGATTTTACAGTTCCGAGACGGTTCCGACATTAAACCGTCCACTCGGCGCGGTCTGTCATTAGCGGTCTCGAAAGACTTCAGGACGAAGGACGATTTCGACTGAGCCAATCGAGCCGGCCGACGGTACAGTGGCCGTTAAAATGTGATTCCGATCGATAATAAATTTATTTTTACTGCTACATGTCGCCGGCATCAAGAGACGAGAGAGAGAGAGAGAGAGAGAAAGAGATTGGTTTCTTACCGATTCCGTCCAAAGCCGATTATTAGCAAACGATTTGTTCGGGTGGCGTGCGAATCCAAATTAAAGGAACTGGCTGACCAATCCTTGTGTGCCACTGTCTCGTCGTTTGGGTCCCATAAACTCATTACTTTTATTACCTTCCCGGGCCGCGCGCGCTTAAAATTGCTTGCAATTCCGAACGCGTTGCGCCATTGACCATATTTTATTGTGTGCGCGGCCGACCAAAACAAAAGGACCTTCGCTCTCAGCGCAGGAAGTGTATCCTGGCCGGCGGGTGCGTAATTGATCCTTGCCGGCGGCCAACGAGCCGAAGGATCATCGTCAGGACTCGGGATCGGGCCCGAACATCATTATCCGGGCGAACGTGTTAATTTGGTTAATTAAAGTGGACCCCCCCAAAGGCACCCGGGCAGGCAACCATCTTCCGGCCCAAGATCAGCCTCGGCTCGTTGCTGAAGACGCCCGGCTGGCTGTTTATTACGGCCCGGGACCTCGGGCTGGCACTAACAACTCCCGCGTGCTTGGATTTCACATATTCGCGACGACGACGCGCGCTACTTGAAGCTTCCTTTCTCTTTCACGACCGACCACCGACCGACTCATTTGCAAGCCACGCCGTAACATAATAATGCTCCGGAAAAGGAGGCAAACGCCGGTGCAGCCGTTGCTGGGGCCAACTAATTCTTGTTCATGGTTGGCTCTCTGCGCTGGCGGCTGGCGATGATTATTTATGCGGCGGTAAATTTAATGATAATAGACACTTAAAAAGGCATTCCTCGGGACATAATTTCGGGCAGGGCCGGACCGGGCCGACAGGTTGTGCGAAGTGCACCGTGGCACCGAAACCGAAAGCGTCACAAGCGTCGAACGAAACTAAGTATTGCCGGCGGGCCGCGAGGGTTTTGCGCAAATTGTTGTTCTTGGCCCACGGGCTCAGGAGTCCTAGTGCAGCGCAGAAGCCCGGCCCGGAAACTAACGTAGAAAAGTAATGATAATATTAGGAACATTTTTCGGGGCTTTTCAAAAACTGCCAACGATTATGGGGTCCCTTCTTTGCTGCCGATTATTAATATTCATCCTCTCCGATGGTTGGTCCTCTCTATTAGTGGTTGGTTCGTTTTTGGTGTTTGTTCTTTTTGATTGATTCCAATACGCTTTACGCTTCACTTTCAACTTTTTTGCTTCGGTTTTCAAATTTTGCTGTTTAATTTTGTCTTCGCTTTAACTGTTTTATACTTTACTTAGTTTTCTAATCTTATCCCACCGACTTTAGGTGGATCGGTTCCGATTCCCTGCTAGCATTTTACAACTCTTCTGTGTCCGCCTTCAAGCGTTTCGTTTGCGGGACTGGAGCGTAGCCTTCACACCGATCGTGTGTATGTTGTCCGTGCAAAGCCCCCGGGTCATGCACTTCTGCACCTCAGCCGAGCCGAGCTGAGCTGAGGTTTAATTTCCAACCTGCCGCTGCCCGGGCTCGGATTTCATGCAAAGAGAGCGCGCGAAAGAGAGTGAAAAAATGAGCGACGTCCCTCGGGGGGATGTTCTGATAGCGACTAACGATTGTAACGCGCCAATGACAGCGCAAGGAATCGCCGCCGGTTGCGTCACGACGACGACGACGACGCCCGTATATGCTGGTCGCCCGCGGGCAACCGCAAGGACCGCCGTAAAAGTGTGTGAAACACACTGCAACAGGCGCACCGAGTGCGCCCTTCTAATGATCGGCCCCCGAAAGCTGGCACGGCAAAAACAAAAAGTGAAGAAGCCAGCCGGGCCGGGCCGGTCTGCGGCTCGTGATGAAATTATCCTCAATTAGCCAGCATAAAATGTTACGGTAGCATAAAGTCGCTCGCTCCGTCTCGCTCGCGCACTCCGAAATGAACCATGTCGCGCAATCGTTGGCCACATGCAGGAGTTCGTTAGCACTGTCCAACTATCAATCTTTAATCAGCGTTCCGGGGGCCGCAGCTTCCTTCCTTGTTTTTGCATACCCGTGTCCGCCCGTAAATGCCAGTTCGGTTGCGCCGTTCAAGGCCCGAACCACCCGAATCGAGGGCTTGGCAACAAAGGGGGAAGCTGAAAAATCAGGCCCCGGGGAAAGAAACAAATCCAACCATTGCATTGCCACATACATACAGCTACACACGCATTGCACAATCGATCGACACGCGGCGATCGTGAAACACTCGGAGCGATCCGACCGAACACGACCCGGTTGGGTAACCAGGGTGGGCTTCCGGTGGCACCCGTTTCGCGCTTAATCCAATTGCGACTGCGCGCTACCGATTGGGTCAGCCGGACAGCTGGGCCTCTATGCGGGTCTGTAGCTCCCAGAGGACTACGTGGCATCGACTCAACTTGCTAAAAGAACGAAGAAATATATTGCCTAATTCTTGGGCGAGTCTTTGAATTTATTGACCCACTTAGTAGTAGCTGTTGGGCCCCTAGTAGTTAATTCTTCACTCTCGTATGCTTATGACTAACTCTTTCCCCACTCTTTAAGGGTCTCTGACATTTTTATACCTTTGATAAATCGATACCTATCGAGCGTTTGGCAAGCCAACGGTCCGGGGTCCACCAGCCTCGCTGCAGATTAAATTACATTTCTCTGTAGCCCCAAGTCAATTACGCCGGCCAGTTGTCCGTTAGGCCAGCTTTGTGCGCATGTGACTTTGATAAATAATCGGCCATATGGGGCTCGGCCACAGGGCCCCCTCAATGGCTTACAGACACCCGATAGGATTAAGTGATCCGGTGGATTCAAGCTCCAGGAATGCGCCGTTTCATAATCGGCGCACTTTCGGTTTCAGGTTTACCCGAATGGCACAGGTATGCAGAATTCAATCCGTTGAGCCCGTAGGCGCATTGCCAACAATAGAACAGACCTTCTTTATTTCGAAGGATGCACCATCCGGGCCTGCCATCAATCTTCGATCGTGACGCCTGGCACGGAATGTCACAGAATGCCTCGCTGTATTATGTTCCGCACCGAACCGAACTGGCCACTAAATTATTACCGCAAATCGCATCGCTCGAAAGGCCGCCATCTTTTTGGCAACGAGCGGGCCAAAAATTTTGTTCGAGGTCTGGTCAAGAGCCGCGCGTTTCTCAATTACACCCATCGCAACGTACACGAACACACTAACAGCGAACTGTTTTGCATAATTAGAGTGTCATTTATCAAAACACGGAATTAAATTATGCACAAACCCGGCCACGGGCACCGGGCCGATACGCCGATGATTGCGCCGTTGCCTGCCGATCGCGGACAGCCAATTTTACGGACGTTCTTCTCTCCTGATGATCACATTTCGATGCGATCGAGCAGCAAGACGAGCCGACCATCTGAAGCAGGTCACATTGTTGTCGCCGGAATACACCGGAACACGCAGCTCCTCACACGATACTCTCACGGTATCTGCATATATGCAGATTCCTCTACGCGGTTCGGTATCGCCAACTCTTTATCTTGCTTTCGCAGCGTGCGCACGACGCACGGAGATTGTCGTCTAGATTCTGCGGGGTTGACCGCGAGCGAGGCTCACCGTGGAGCCTCATGAATCATTTCGTTTAAAACCTCGCGCGTAGCTAGGCCACGATCCGCGATCTGCGGCTTCGGATCTTCCCAATCCTCTACTCGGTCGATACTATCTAATCGGTGTTACGGTTACGAATGCGTGTTCTTATTGTATCGCCCCGGGGGCGGGGATCGGGGGCTGGGAATCCGACGCGCCGGCGATGTCACGCGTCGTATGTAGATTTATGCAAAGAACCAGCCATGCCGGCCGACTGGCCAAAGCTAGTCGAATGCGGAATCGGAAAGAACCACAAAATTGATAACCGTGCGCTACGCTGCTTCTGGACGCCGACTTCCTGGGAGGTCCTAATGGAACAGAGAGTCGGCCACGATGTCTGGCCGCGTCTACTCCATATATCATACCGGCGGCGGTTTTTATGGGGCGGCCTAAAACAAACCCGGGCGGCCCATCCCACGTAAGCACTTAACGAGCTCCCCGAAACCCGGCGAAGACGATACGGACCGCGGGAAGTGATTGATAAATTTGGTCCACTGATGACCACTACCACCACTGGTTGGCTGCCCGGGGGACGCGGGGGCCCTGGCAAAAGTGCAGCTTCCGGCCATTTGTATCCTGTACGGGTCGGCAGCAGAAGGCAAGTAAGTGAAGAAATCGCCACCCATAAGATAGGATGCTGGCGGCCGGACTGGATCGAATTGGGGTCGGAACAAGAATAGGACACCCAAAAGCACTAAGTGGATTGATAAAACCAGAGCCTAGCTGATAGGGAGAGAGAGCAGAATTTTTATTTTAACAATGCCACGGGTCACGGGTTAAGGGTGAGCCACGTAAGATTTTTTTTTAGTTGGTTATGAAACAAAAATAAGGTCCTCAAGTCAAACGATACGATATTTGAAAAGCACATTTCATTTAAGCTTATTTCTTCCTCGGTGGTTAACTTAATAAGCACAATTGACGTTTTTGAGAAGCCAATACACCCACAACGACTGATTGTTTGGTAAGGATTTTGATCTAGCGACATAATCGGCCCTATTTTATTATTATTATTTGGGCATTATTATTCGAGAATTTTCCGGTGCACGTTTTCTGAAAAGATGTTGTAGCTTTTCTGAGCTGTGTCGTCCGTCTAAACACATTCCCATACTTTCGACGTATTCCATACCCATTCTTTCTCCCAGACCGGCATAATTTCAACTCTTCGCCAATTCCGACCATATCTTTTCATCCCTGCGTTGGTGACAAGACAGCCATATAATTCGATCGCGCATGTCGGAAGTAATTTGCGTAACCTATCGATAGTAGACTCATGAAGATACTGGCCCCGGATGTTCAAGTTCAATCGGTCGAGTTGAGGGAAAATTTCCGGCAACTGCAGAAAATCATCTTCACCGTACTACAAAAGTCAGGGAAAAACAATTATATTAGAAGATCATAATATGATAGCTAACCCATAATGATCCCATTATGCGTCCGTTGCATCATTTGCTTACTTCAGTAGGGAGGTGAAGTGTAAGGCAAGCGAACTTTGTTTTGAGGAATGGTGCTGATAAACAATGTTTTGGTATCAACAAGTCTAATTCCAAACACCAAAGATGCTGTAACCGGTGATTCCGGAGAGACAATCGCACGATACCTGAGAAAGAAAATCAAACTGAGATTACATGGCACTGGCATGGCAATCGATGAGTGTTCTTACCTTTCCGAAATGGCAGAGCAAACGAGTGAGTTTTATGAACTTGTTGCAAATGTACTGAACGACGCCTTCTTTCATCGCGACCGACCCAGAGTTCCAAACATCTCAATTGCGGTGCAATCTTGAAAAGATCCTCGAAGAAACCGAGCATGCCTTTGACCAAAGCTTATACCATTAATATACAAAGATTGGAGCGAGGTGAGCACTTCACATCCGTGAAAAATGTGTACGTTCAGATTTTCCAATCTTAGATGCTGCAAGAAAACACCACATTCGAATATAATTGACGTTGAAACGAGGTCATACATTACTTGCTTACCTTTAGTTCAGTCAGTTGCCAGGGATTCCTAACGATCCTGGTTCACTGTTATCTTCATAAAAAGCACCTATGATTTCTAAAGACGTCAACTTTTTATGTGGTTCGTGATGTCTTACTAAGGTTTTAGATAGTAAAAGCCATCGAGGCGAAGACGCCGCAAAGAGGGTTTCTTCGAAAAAACTCGTGGCGCGTAAACAAATCTTGTTGGCACCTATCATAACTATGAGCCACATTTATTGACAACTCCTCTAGAAGAGGGAATGTCATTTCGCAAAAGCGGTTCATAATTTCCTCCACGGAATAGCATAAACTTGCTTTAACTGGCCACTGAAAGTCTCCACTGGTCCAACTGGGCCTCAGATTCACAAACCATTTTCAGACCTTGCAAAGAAGGGGCGATCGTATGCCAGGGGATTGCACTCGTCTGATTCACGATCTCCAAACGTTCCAACTTTCTCATAACTGGGAACGGTTCACTCATTTCGTTCATTTCATCGGGTTCACGATGAATCGACAAATGCTGAAGATTAGGGCCTCCAGCAAAATCAACCGTAACGAGCGTAATAACGAGCGTGATAATAAATAGTCCCTTATACGCAATGAGAAACACTAAACGTTTGGAATAATTCCTTCACTTGCGCAAGGCACTTTCAGTTTCCGATTCAAGGTGGCGATATTTTCGTTACTTTGGAGCAAATCTTCCCACGGAAATGTTGGCACTAGCGTAACACGATCATTCGCTGTCCCGAAAAGGCCAAATCCGACCATCGTTTGCAAACCAGGGACGCGTTCTTCAGGTCCTCCACGTGAGGTGGTCAAATATCATCTCCAACAGCTATAAAAACACAAACATTTTTTAATCAACTTTACCTGAACAAGCTGCTAACTAAAATCACTCACTTCGTTTGGTAGGTCGTTAATCGGAAGGAACTCCATGATTATCGCGTAATGTTTGCACCGTGCTAAAAAGTTGTTCCTGCTTCGACTCGATCGCAATGGCTGCTCAGTTCCCGGCAACGTTTTAATTTCGTGGTGGGCAATTTATCGAGTGCGTGCGAATCGCTACAAATCGCAAAGGAACGGACGGAAAGTAGAATCCGGAAATCGAGTGTCAAGGTTTGGCTGTTTGACAGCTCGAATCCCGTGCCTACTTGCCACAGCTAACCAACTAGAATGCCACAGTTATCACCACAAATTACCACAGCTGAGCAAGTTAACCGTGGCAGTGGCAGTTAATTTGATTTAAATACTGTTTAACTTTAATTTTGTTTGCTGTAAGCGTATTTCTGTGTGTATGTTTACTGTGAATAAAAAAACAATTAAGAAATAATCACCAGAGCGTCACTTGTTGGTTTTTACACTATATAACCTGTCCTGTAAACCCATCTTAACCTAACGAAAATACGAAACCAATTATCGTTGTCCAAAACTAACTACATATGGCCAACAGACCCCTGAACAAGGTATACATTATTGTTTTACAACTCAGCTGGTACATGTGTTCACATTACGAGCCTTAAGGGTACGTTTCATTCTAAAATGCAAGAAACAAAGTTGTCCGAAAATGGGGGGAGGGGGATTTTTTTTCAAGTATCTTGACGTGATCGGGTTGACGTGAAGAACCGCCGGAACCGGAACCGGAACCGGAGCCGGCGAAATTGAAGCTGAGAACTTGGATGACATTTGGTTAAAACACAATCGATATGTTGCGCCCCATCTTCGGAAATCGAACAATCTGCAGAAATGTGTTGTGATCCAAGAAGCGGCGATCTTGGAATAATTCCTTCACATGCGCAGAGCACTTTTCAGTATCTCCGAGTTCAAGGTGGCGATATTTTCGTTTACTTTGGAGCAAATCTTTGTCCCACGGAAATTTGGCACTAGCATCACACGATCCATTCGCTGTCCAAAATCCAACCATCGTCGGCACACCAGGGACGCGTTCTTCAGGTCCTCCACGTTGAGGTGGTCAAATATCATCTCCAACAGCTGCAAAAAACAAATACTTTTTGAGCAACTTTACCGGTACAAGCCGTAAACTAAAATCACTCACTTCGTTTGGTAGGTCGTTAATCGGAAGGAACTCCATGATTATCGCGTAATGTTTGCACCGTGCTAAAAAGTTGTTCCTGCTTCGACTCGATCGCAATGGTGCTCAGTTCCCGGCACCGTTTTAATTTCGTGATGGGCAATTTATCGAGCGTGTGCACTTTCTACGAATCGCAAAGGAACGGACGGAAAGTGAATCCGGAAATCGAGTGTCAAGGTTTGGCTGTTTGACAGCTCGATCCCGCCTACTTACCACAGCTAACCAACTAGAATGCCACAGTTATCACCACAAATTACCACAGCTGACCAAGTTAACCGTGGCAGTGGCAGTTAATTTGATTTAAATACTGTTTAACTTTAATTTTGTTTGCTGTAAGCGTATTTCTGTGTGGTGTGTATGTTTACTGTGAATAAAAAATCAAGTAAGAAATAATCACCAGAGCGTCACTTGTTGGTTTTTGCACTATAAAACCTGTCCTGTAAACCCATCTTGACCTAACGAAAATACGAAACCAATTATCGTTGTCCAAAACTAACTACATATGGCCAACAGACCCCTGAACAAGGTATACATTATTGTTTTACAACTCAGCTGGTACATGTGTTCACATTACGAGCCTTAAGGGTACGTTTCATTCTAAAATGCAAGAAACAAAGTTGTCCGAAAATGGGGGGGGGGGATCAAGTATCTTGACGTGATCGGGTTGACGTGAAGAACCGCCGGAACCGGAACCGGAGCCGGCGAAATTGAAGCTGAGAACTTGGATGACATTTGGTTAAAACACAATCGATATGTTGCGCCCCATCTTCGGAAATCGAACAATCTGCAGAAATGTGTTGTGAATTGGCCTCCAAGAAGCGGCGATTAGACACCATTGGACCGTTATCTTTGGTGTGCGGTGAAAGACAAATGTTAGGCGAACAAACCAACATCAATTGACGATCTCAAGACCTAAATTAAAATTACTCTAGCCGAAATAGGACCGGATACAATCGAAATGTACTCAAGAACAGGTCGACCGAATAGGCTGCTTGCCAAGCCAGCCGTGGTGGACATTTGACCAAAATTGGTTTTCATAAAAAAATGTCTTGAAAATATTTAGCCGTTTTTTGCAATCAAATAAAAATAGAATCTTACGTGGCTAGTCAAGAACCAGCACGTAGCGAGTGGGTCTGCTTTTTGCTCCGTGGGCTTCGGAAGCTGTTGCACCACGCAGTGGACCTTACCACCGGCGGTTCCGTCGGCGGACACTTTCGCTGATGCACGGCACCGCATTAGTCTTGCGACATTTACACTCGCACATTAGTTTTATCTTCTTGTGGCGGGGCGGCTGGTTGGGGATAATTTATTTTCTTGTTATGAATCGTCGCTTCCGTCGGTCGGTGTTCCGGCCACGACCTCGGTTTCTTCACCACAAACATTACATTTTTGGACCCGGCCCCGTGGTGGTGGTGGTGGTGGAGCATAAGTGAGCCTCCTGGCCATTTCGTGCGCCACACCGGAAGGTAAATGTTTGCTCGTGTTTCTTTCCATCGCGTTTCCTACGCGTTCCGTGACCTCAATCCCTGATACTGCTGAAGGTGTTTTCTGCTGGTGGGTGGCTGTATCGGTCCACCGCCCCCCGGACGGGGAGGCGCTCGCAGAGTCTCGTGGTGCTCGTTAGAATATTGCGCCACGACGACGACGACGACGCCGATAGAGAGAGATAGAGAGAGCCAGTAATGATCATTTTCGGTTGCCTCCTCGCTGTGTGTCGTTGCGCAATGTGTGCGCATATTCGGAGCATAATGGGAGACTAATGTTTGCCGCATTCCGGTCCGCTTCGATAAGGCGCCTGAACCGAGTGCCAGATGATCTTGATCGCCGGCCGGCCGGAAGGTGATTTGTTTGGATGGCGATGGATGACACTCTTTATCCGGAATGCGGAAAGACAAAGAAATGAAGGTAACGATGGGATGGTGGGATTCGATCGTGAAAACTGGCAAAAATCGATCAAGCATGCACGATCCATAACGGGATGGCCCTGTCCAGCCGATTTAGGGCGAATAAAAAGGGAAGATTAATTAACTAATCGTTTCCCGCGTGTTGGATCCGCGGAAACACTTCCGATGCAGGAAACGGACGCGACCTGACCGGTCGCGTCGCACATTTTTCCCCGTCGCTTTTTTCATCAATTTTCCAAACAAATTAGCGTCTCCGGCGGCTAGGATTGGGCCACTTGGGACTTGAATTAGAAATTTCTCGTTTCTTGGGATTCCGGATTTTCGGATATTCGATTCGAGTGATTTAGTTGATTGATCCCCCCGTGCCCCCGGGGGCCGGGCTCGTAACCAGCGTTGACAGCGGCGGATGTCCCATCATTAATTTTACGGGACAAACTGGGACAGGGGGGGGGCTCGTGTGCAATATTTCCATGTTTTATGCTTCGAAGTAGCGATGAATTTATTTTATTTTCGCATGTCTGTTACAACTTCATCGCGGCGCGTTCGAGTGACGTTCCGTTTTTGGCGATGGCAACAACGATGGAACTTCCGGGGTGGCCTGGGCAACAACAACATTAATCCGTGGGCCGAAACAGTTGCGAAACAATCAAAATGTTTACCGACCGAAAAGTGCCTCAAAAGGGCCACTCACGATAAGTTGTGGCGTGTGCACCCTTTCCCGCGCGTGGTGGCCATTGCTCAAAGGGTGCATAAAGCACCGCGCTTTCCGTTGCGTGATAAACTGCCCGACTGCATGCTCATATTTGTCCATTTGCCTAACCCAGCCGAGCTGACCCAGATTCGGTTGCGGCTCACGCGAACGCCGCGCGGTGTGACATTTCATCGCACTTGGCGGGTCCCGCCGAAAACTGAGTTTGGTTTTATTGTGGCCCAACATCGGGCCGCAGCAGACTGCAGCAGCACTCGAAACACGATATCCGTGAGCTGCGCCAATCATTCGTCATTTGGCGTGACGATTCCGCGCGTCGTGCCGGCGGCCTCTAAGACGGCTCGGCCGGTCCATTGAGACGACATTAAATTTATATCATTTTTCCCCCGGGCAGAGGCAAATGAGTGGATCGCGGCCGCCCATATCCCGACATCCATCATCTGGCCGGGGAATAACTGTAATTTTCGGCGGTCGCGGAACCGCCAATCATTTGATTATTCTACACATTTTGATCGATGGCGACGGGGATTGGGTGGCGAATGGCCGAATTCGAGACTCGCGCGGGGTGGAATTCGAAACGTCGGTGGTTTTATGTTCTTTTTTGCGGCGACAGATCGACTTTCGGACAGATTCAAAAATGCCGCGCTGGCGCGGGCGTTATTTGTTGTCGCGATCGTCGCGATCGAGTGACATTTCTGTCAATTGATACGGTCGGTGGATGGCATTTTGGTGGCCCTCGGCAAGGTGCTCGGCTTTCGGCTGCAGCTGCTCATATTTCTGTGAAAGGCCATTTTGGGCACGAGGCGACGAGAATGCTGACGAATAGTGGTATAGTTTAATAAATTTCGAAATCTATGCTCAACGATCTAGTTCAGCAGTATATTAACATTTAATGAAGGAGACTTTATACAAGGCCATTGAATTTGGACCTTTGGGTTCATGGCCGAGCCTGGCCGAGTCTGTAAATTTCTCTTTTAGTCTTAGGCTTAACCATAATTGATTAAGCCCTCTACCGTCTACATTCTAATCACTTGTTCTTGTAGAATAAACCTGTTTGGCGATCTCTTGAAACGTTAACGGTTTAAAAAATACAATTTTTCGATTTTTGCCCATTTTTTTCTCACTTAGTCTGAGGTCGAAAGATTCTTATAAAACTTTCGTTTTCCCAGTGAATTAAACAAAGAGGAACAAAAAACTTCCAAACCGTCTTAATCATCATTTCTTATGCCTTCTTCTGTTTAACTTCATACCATTTGTTCTTTTTTAATAACGCTGTTGAACGAACTCTTCAAACGGCTACGACTTAAAAACATTCCCGTTATGTTGAAATTACTACAGAAAAACAATGCTAACATATCAAACATCGATTTTTCAACATTTTCGTGTAATTGTCTGCTTAAGCAGCAAATGCTTAAAACTAAGTTCATTCTCGATTTCTTTCTCGACCGTCCCGGGTTAGTGTTTCGCCACGGCTTCACCATTTTTGCCACTAAACGTCACAAACAAACCACAAACAAACCTTATTGCGCTTGATTGCGCGAAGCCGCGGACTTTTCGAAAGTTGCAGTTTCTCGGCCCCCGGGAACCAAACCCAAATTGTTCGCCTTTGCGCTGCGCTGCGCTACGTCAAGGTCTGTGCCTCAGAGGTTCGGTTCCCGGGTGGTTTCATTTTCTCGAACTCCATTGCACCGGCTCCGGCTACTTAGCGTAATGGAGCTGCGATTTTCTCATTACCGGCCGCTTGTTTGCAGAAGCTGATCGCCGCCTAACGATCGCACCCCGCGTTACCTCACGGTGCGTAAATGTCTTCCTTTTTCTCAACCGTGGTGCGCTCTCGAGACGGTCGATCCAAGGACACTCGATCGGTGTGCCGATCGATTGGCCTCATTACGCCACCAACACCGAAACCTGTCCTGCGCACTCGCGCTGGACCGCCTGCACTTCCGGCGCGCGCAAAGGTCACCCGCCATCGGTGAAGCTGACAGGCCGCGTGGTCAACAACGGAGCTCTCGTTACGGTGGCCATCATCAAAGAGCATGAAAAGCTGAATGCTGAAATAGAAACGCGCTCCAAAACGCGGTCCGCTAGACGTAACGTCCAAGGGCACGCGCTCGGCTATGATTTGGTTACGCAACCCACCTGGCGACTCGGCGGCGACGCTCGCTGTCGAAGAAGAAAGGGGTGACCCAAAAGGGGGTGACAGTATTCCGGAGCGAGGGCCTCAAAATCACCGACCCGCGACGGCTTATGCCCGCTGCATCCATTAATTAAAGCGCTTGGTCCTTTTCTCTGGCGCGGTCAGAAAGAGGTCACTGCTGCAGGCTGAGGGCGGTACAAAGGGACCCCCCCGACCCCTGGGGTCATTCGCCAATTTTCTACGCGCATTCCCAGACGCGTGGAGTCCGACGCAACTAGCGGCGTATCCAACCGGGACCGGTCGACCTGCAGCAGCTATGATGCAACCGCAGCTGACCTGCAGCCAGGGCCACGATCAGAGAGCGAAACATCGCGAGAGGTCCTCTAAACATATCGCCACACACACACACACGCGCGCTCGGGCAATCCAATTCGATACGCAAATCAGGGCGAACGCCAGGTCTTACAAAAGCGCGACGCCACGGCTCAATCGGCTCGGGGTGACTTTTCGAAAGGAGCTCGGAGCTGGCACCCCGGAGCCCGCCTCCAGGTGGCACCCTTGGCGGCCGGCGATATGATAAATGAGCGATATTAATTATGTAAATTGAATAGCGAAACCGTTCGGAGTGGACCAACAAAAACGCATAAGCCTTGCTCGCAGGAAGACCGGTCACTGGCCGAGGGCCCAGGATTTGTCACGTCAGCCAGACCCTGGGGCCCCAAATATGGCGGGCCACCAATTGGGTAATGAGGGCCCCGTCACGGGGGTCAGCCATCGATTAGTGTCCCAAGCCGGAATGCTTGGGCCTGCAGCCTAAAATCACCGAAATTGACAATCCGATCACGATCACCGATCGGTGGTGGTGGGGCAGTCCTTACGGAGAGTAATCTGATTAGGATTAGGTGCAGCCAAAGCGCACGGTTCGTGTAGCGATCCGAAAGTTAATTTAAGTTAAGCTGGACCTGGCTGAACGTTTGATTTGATTAGCAAATTAATAAACGAAAAGAGGCCGAAACGCGGAGGATCTGGGTTTTGGAGGTTACGTTAACCTCATAATACGACAATCGATTATCTGTCGATCACTCAAGCGCCGTGCTTGAGTGATTGATCACACGAATCGATGGTGGCCGATCGTGAAAGGGAGCTTTGCGATTTTTGGCAAACATTATCAAACACTCGGTGGGAGCTTTCGGAACTGATTTGCGTCACAGTTATCAGAAACTTACTCTCCAAATGAATGATGTTCCAAAAATGGCCAATAAATGACCCGATTTATGATGTCACAACACGTCGTTCGATGAGCAACACCGGGGCAAGATAATTGTCGCGCCCCATGAGAGATGATGATCCTCTCAGATCACATCCGTCGGCATGCGGATTTGCCCTCTAATTATTCCGAATCAACAATAGGCACCCCGGATTCGGATGTTGGTCATCCGTCATCGGTTCGTTTAATAATTCTCGAGAAAGAAAAGCCGAGACCGGTCGTCGGTGAAAAACCTCATAAATGTTCGCTTAGCGCGGCCGGTTGTCGACCCAATTTTCGCTTTCACCATTGGCACCCGCGGTCGTTTCCGCCCCGTGTGTCCGCGGGTACCGAAATCAATAAATTTCTCGCCCAAAAGATACCAATTAACGTCAATTATGTAATCACCGGCCGGCCCGGGCACCGACCCATCCGGTCGCCGGAGCGCCGGAAGAACAGATAGGCCGCGCGGAAAACGCGGAATGCATGAATCAGAGTAGGTCCTAGGGGTCGGTGGCGGCGGCGGCGGCGGCTAGCAAAAGTCAAATATTTCGGGGCGTTATCCCACCCGTCAGCGGCCATTGACGCAGTCCAATTGCCGGCCAAGAGACGTAGAGTTGGCTCATCATCTACCTGCCAGCTGCCGCAAAGAATTCTTCCTGTCGCTCGCTCACAATGGTTGGTGATAATCATAGGATTAGCCACAGGATGCCGTGGCCGGCCTTTCGGAGCATACCGGGCGGGTCCAAGGTCGGAAGATGTCGGCCGACTTCAGGCACCGGCCGACTCCGGGGAATTTCTTCTCCATTTTCTTGACCCATCCCGAGGCCAAATTAAAGGACCCGACCGGTCCGGTCCGGCTGCGGTGCAAATGTAGAGCAATAAAAAGATAAGCAGCAGCATCCCGTGTTTTCGCCGGTCGGGTTGCCGTTCTTTTTATTCTTTCCTTTCGTTGTCTGTACGCCACGGCATGGCTAGCAGAGCATAGCGGAAAATGCCTGGGCAGACGCCAAAAAGGCGTTGCTTACGCCACCGCTTCCAGGTCTCATTGGAAAATACATAAAAAAACATAAAAATAATCGGCAAACGGCACCCAATCGATGCGCCCATGAGACGCTGACAACCGGTGGGGGGACAATGTGGAATGTAACGAACAATGAATCGGATGGAGCGCGCAGAGCGCAGCATAGGAACTGGTGCGGCCAAAACAAGTTTGGTTTTGTTTTCATTTTTACATTCCCGTTGCCATTTGGCGGAAGGAATGAAATTAGCGCCACGCAGCAGCATTCCATTGGTCGTAGGGGTCAATGTCGAGTCGAAGAGTTCGTCTTCTCTGTGATCTTGTAGTAGATTTTCTCTGTGTTGCATGATTCTTCTCTGAATCGACCTGAATCGGCTCATTTTGTAAATGAGAACTGAGAAGTTAATATTAAATTTAGGAAATAATGAAATTAATGTATTGGATTACCTTTTCGATATTTTTCGATCCTTGAACATGTTATTTGAAAGGATGATGCGCGACATTTATTTATGAAAAACAATTTTGGTCAAATTTCGGTCAACCCATTTGGTCGACCCAATTTTCGAGTACATTTTCGATTCTATTCGGTCCTATCTCGGGTATAGCAATTTTAATTAGGGTCCTGAGGACGATAATGCTTGCTGAAGAATGGATTGCAATGGATTTCGCCGAAGAACCTTCAGCCAACATTTCTCGGTAGCGTACGCCATCGACGGTTTCGGCGGCTCCTTCTTCATTTTCGAAGAAAAATGGACCAGACTAAAATCCACACCAAACAGTCACTAGTTGAAGGTGCATTGACTTCTCTTGCACGACTTCAGTTTGAGTTGAAAACTCACCACTTTAGGAATAAGCTTTTAATATTTTCCAATTTTCCAATCCAATCGCATTTCGTAAATGGCAAAGTTTTTAGAAAATCTTTAACATTTCCAGAAGGCAAGTAATCGGTAGCTTAAAATCCAAACACTTGAAGGATACCAACGAATGCTATTATTCTCGAATGCACCACACCGTTGCCCTTCTTTCAAATGTATCCTTCTTTGAAATCACGACCTGAAATGGCCAACTTCCGCCTTTTTGTCTCCGAAGGCCGCTTCGCGAAAAGGTTAACCGTGCACCAATCGCCTGTTCGGCCAACATATTAGCGACCGATCGGCCGAACGATGTATCAATAATGGGCGCCTAACAACACCCGGCCCGGCACCCTCATTAACGCTCTCGCCCGCTCGATGGCATATTAACGAGCTCGCGAATAGCCGCTTGAAAGTGAAACCCGCGTGCCACAGACCACCGTTTGTTGCTCATAATTTCAAGGACACTTTTTTGACATTTAACAGTACACGAAAGAACATCATTTTATGGTTGTGTTGTGTTATTTTGGCGGGAGCTTGTTCTTGCCGTCCGACTTGCCGGGTCGTAAAACCGTTCAGCGAACCAGCCACGAGGATCCGATCGAGATCTATTAGCCGGCTTCCATCGTCGGGCTTGTGTGTGTGTCGTAAAATCGTGCCCATCCGATCGTTAACGGACTAGGAAAAGAACAATAGAAAAAAGGCACAACAGAAAGGCCTCAAAAGTAGGCAGTTTGTTAGTCATCGCCGAAGAAATTCTCGCGCTGGACGTTGGCCGCTAATCCTTGAAATTGGCAGATCGGCCGCCAACAACGTTTCGGGTGGAGAGAATTTTGCGGATGACCGCCGGTTGACAGCGCACCGAAGCTGTCGCTGTTGATGAAGCTGTCGCCAAAGCCGTTCGGATCGTGGGCCGCTGGCGGTCTTTGGGCGCGTCTGTCAAACTTCACGCGCCAACGACGTGCCCGGCGCGGTCACCGGTCGTGGGCCCGTCCGTTTGGTTATTTTATGGAGGAGTTTTGTGTGGCGCTTTTCGTTCGCTTCTTTCCTGTTTGGGCCGCGGTCCGCTGTCCTGCTGGGTGGCGTGGCGTTGATTTGCTAAAAACATCGAAAATAAAAATAAAACCTAAGCCCCCTCACGGTTTGAAACCGGAATTCGTCCCCCACCGCGATCTCGGCCAACCCCGCTTCGGACCCTAATTCGGGCGGACGATGGTTGTCTTTGTTAATTTTTTACGACCCTTTTCTCCAGCAATTACCGATCATAAAAGCGATGTTGATTTTGTAATCTTCTTTGCCGCGGTTGCCGCGGTTGCCCGGTCCCGGACCCGGGCTGGGTGCTCCCAGTTTCTGCTCGCCCACCATGAGGTGGTTTGCCCCGTGCCCCGCTTTGTTTTGTTTTTATTTCTGAGGTCTCTGATTCTCAACCCATCCGCGGGCGGGGCGCTCGGTCGGTGGGTAAATTTTGTTTTACGATGTTCATCACAAAATCGCTCGTCGCTTACGATAGGGCGACTGGCGACGACGATCGCTCGGCATCGCGATCGTGCATCTTCTGGTTGCTGGGGTCTGGGGACCATCTTTTATGCTCCCAAAATGATTGGTAGCGATTACCGGCCATTAATCACACAACGCACGGCGGCGGCCCGATCGGGGACCCGGCTGCGCCTCCCGTGTCGTTACTGTCAGCATCGATCAGTGCAGTCCATGCGAAGCCCGGCTGACGATCGGTGGGTGCGATGATGATGATCGGTGGTGGTGGTAAGAAATTTGGTCACCCATTTGATAACCCCTGCGTGGCCCCATACCGCATACCGGCCGTGCCGGGTCTTCCGCCACGGTTTGATGAATGTTGCAGATAAAACGGCTCTGATGCAGCAAACAGCGCGCCGTTGCTGACTATCAACGCGCGACCATCTTGAGCCCGTGAGCGGGCTCGAATCATTTGAATATCGGATGATTTTTATTTTATTCGCGGTTCTCCGGGTCCGGAACCGTTACGAACGTTACGGTGGGTGGGTTGCTCGGTTCGGCACAAAATTGAGAGGCAATCAATCGTAAAGCGCGATAAAACGCGCGATTCATTGATGTCATTCCAGATTCAGGTTCCGTGGCCGTGCGGAGGAAGGAATGCGCGACCACGGGCCCCCCGGGGGGGGGGGGGGGGGGGGGGGCCGGGTGTTTGGTCGAAAGTCGTAAAGATGGCCCCGGGGCCCCCCCGTATCTTCTGGTGTGAAGATGAGGGTTTTGTGCTCGGTGAAACCGTTGTGTAACAAAACGCGGATCTATGTAACTCAATCGAGGTACCAAAGCTCCATTTTAAATACTAAATCCTGTACAATCTCATATTACTATAGAAAATTTGAAGATCAAATTAATTCTATTGCTCAGTCTTCATAAGGAATTTGTTGAACCCAAATTTAAAGCATTTAAATGTAAAATAATCTGAGTCTTATAAGTGAGGAAATTGAAGTAAGAAAAATTTGCGCGTAAAAACATCCACAGAGCACGGATGGAGCGATTTCAAATCAAATAGATCACGTAGTGGTCGATCGTCGATACCTATCGAGTCTGCTTAAGGTCAGAACCTTCAGATGGCTCACAAGAATGGATGCAAAAGTTGTACAGGGTTTCAAATTTGTAGTTTCGAGAACAAGGGGTTGCAACCTTATAGTTTTCGAATAATTTGTCAAACCAAGTGTCATATTTTTAGATAACGAATCGCTTAACAACAGAAACACGTGTTAAAATTCTTAAAACTTATTACACAAACGGGTATTCAAGTGTAAATACTTTTGAAGAGTCATTTGTCGTCGTTTAACAGTCATTTGAAGAGAGGCCGTTATATTCAGAAAATGGGACTATATGGGGCTCATTATGGGCTGTTGGCGTCATAGGACCCTACATTTCCGAAAACGACGAAGACAGGACTACTGCCGTCAATTCCGAACGTTACCCGATCATGTAATTAGACACCGTTGAACATTTTCTTGTGGGACTAAGCAGAAGATCGAGCTTACGCTGACAAGCCTGCAACTTGGGAGCATTTGAAGAATAAAATTCGCCAAGTTATGGCCGAAATAACAACCTGAAATGTGCTCATTGAAAAGTATCTTATAAAAGTAGTAGAATATTGTATTCCACGCACAATGGCAAAGTACAAACTTTATAGTAAAACAAAATGTCATGAAAACCTAGATTTTTGTAGTGTTTTTTTAAAGTTTGTTTCTGAAACTGCGAAATGAATGAAATCTTAACATCAATCCCACCCAAACATAAACTCCCGAAGCTTGAAACTCATCCTCTGCCGAGATTGCACCATACACGACACGAATTATCACCGCTAAGTGGCCGTGGAATCCACGCTCGGCTCGAGGTTTCGCTCGAACAGTTGTACCGAAAATTATAATCCACCCCGTTGACCGGAAGGAATGAGCTGACCCCCAGCGACGGGTCCTTGTGTCGCGCGTCGGTTCCTTTTCGAGTTTGGGTGATAATTGCGAGCGCAAACAGTCCGTCGCCGTCCGGCCCGGCCTGGCCTGGCACCGGCAGCGAGCAAGAAGGTGTAAATGTAAGCGACCACCTCGCGCCTTCGCACATCGGTAAAACATTAAAGGGCTGGCCCACCGTGTGTCATTATTAATTAAGCATTGGAATCTGGCGTGGGGCTCCCGGATTCGTTCCCTGTTTCCCACACACAGCCACCGGGCCACAAAGAGCCGTTCCTTATGCTTCGGATCAAGATGTCGATGGCTGCATGCGGGCCGGCCACCGACAACTCCGACAGATTATTGTGCGGGCCCCGTCCTTCGAGCCGTGGCCTATTAAATGAGTTGTCGGTCCTTCGGGTGGGTTCACCGGCGACTGATTGATCTTGCCGCGCGCGCCCCCGGTAGCGCTCGGTGTCGGTGACTAATGCTCACGGGCTTTTCGGCGAGGCGCGCAATGTTTGCGCAAAGGTTTGCGCATTTATTTATGAGCCGATTCAGCGTTATTTTAGGGCCCCGCGATCGGGACAACGGGCAGGCCGGGTTTGTACGCTCCACGATTATGCAAAGCAGCCTGACCCAGAAATCGGCGGGGGGGGGGGGGCCCCACCCGCTGCGGGCGCGGACCGACGTTCCGACGGAAACTGCTACTGCTGCTGCGACCCGCAGCAACTGTCCTTCCCCTAGGGGCAGCGAATCGGTTGCGAATCGGCACATTTTTTAAATAATCAATGCACCGGCGACCCAACATAACTTTGTTATTGTATTTCGAAAGAGACTTAAGCCGTACGAATAACACCGGTTTCGGATTGGTGCCCCCAAAACATTCTCATCAATTACGCCCGGTGCACCATTTGCATTAAAGCTCGCGCTCGGTTTTTATGCTCCGGCGGTTATGAAATAATTGGCGACGTTCGGTCCGTTCGGCTATGTTTTTTAATGAAACCAAAATGGGCGTTACACGGATTCGGGTTGGGCCTCGGGGCGCCAACCATCGGAGCATCGTTAAATCTGTCGAGCTTATTAGCCGGTTCCCGCTTTCGAGCAGGACACCTTCCCGCAGCAGCAGCTGCTTCGGGTTTATTAAGTACCATCTGGTAATTTATATTCCCGAGCCACTCAAAGGAGGCGCTCCGAAAGAACCGAGCCACGATGCTTGACGAAACACTTGACGAAGGCGTCCCGAAACGGGATCTTCCGGGTGCCGGGTTCGGGCGCGCGAACGTGCGAACGTTATTAATGTCGGTCGTCCGGCAAATAATGGGCACCGGAGAGTGTAAGATCAATTTGTTTCCCTTCGTCCCGATGCCTAAGCCGTTGTGGCAAAATGGCAAATCATTAGTACTTCATCGATCTTGAGCACGCGGGGCCACGCGCAGCCTACGCAGCATCGCAGGGCGCGCCTCAGCATAGAGAACACGTGGGTTCACGGTACTGCACCGTTGAGGCGGGACCGCTGAGTGACTGAGGGCATCAGCTTCACCGATAGCTCTACTTAAGCGCAGTTCAGCGCACGGTATAAATTTCAAACGGAAAACGGAACGATGAACCATAAATATGGGCTCGTTCGCCTGGCTTCGCGTGCCCGCCCGATAATATCTTTATTACAAGCGCGAACCGGCCGGCCGGGACCGTTCTCGAGGAGGATCTCAGCCCTCGGCCCGATCCCGTCTACGACGAGGGGCCCCCATCGTGTGAAGCATCGTCTCTGGCACGGTCTCCCGGTCGAGCATTAGGTCGCTGATTGAACGCGAACGCGCTAAAGACATAAAATAGCGCATCGGCCAGCCGCGCATGTTCTCTGCTGTGTGTGTTCGTTAAGCCCCCCTTGGGCTGTAATGCTGAAAAATTGAACAACTACGCTTACGGGGGAGCGGAGAAGAGGCGGTGGTGTTGAAGCACGCACCCGTGGCCACCGGCTTTAGCTTGTTGCGCCGTTTTTTAAGGTGTTAAACTCCCCACACAACCGGGAGCACTTCATGTTTGCGTGGCGGGTGTGCGATTTTGAAGCGCATTTCCATAACAATCACACACACACACACACAGAAGTGGCCACCAGGGGGAATTCAACAGGACCTGTCGAACGGGGCTGGAGTCGCCTGCCACTTGGCAGGTAGCGATCGTGCGGCGCAAGCGTAGCCAGCTAATCGGTAGATCGCAAAAAGACACAAATCAAGCGAGCGAGAGAGAGAAAGAGAGAGTGAGAGAGAGAGAGAGAGAGGGAGAGAGACGGAGACATGAAGTAAAACATAAACGAACACCGGCGCAAAACAAATCCCCAATCCGGCAGCAGAAAGCTGGCTTGGCTTGGCGCACACATAAAAACGAAAGACTTCAATCGCGCTGGAAGATCATCACCGGCAAGCGACGAACCTCGACATGGCGCTGAGCAAAGCTCCGGTCCGGTCCGGTCCGGTTCGTCCGGCACGCAAAGGAACTCCACTTGCGCGCACTTGCGCAACCCGCTGGCCAAAGCAAAACAAATATCAACGGTACACGAAACACACGCGCCCCCCCGGGAGCCTCGTCTCAAATATCTAGATTAATTTGAATAAAACCCGCGCCATCGTGTGCGCCAAATGCGAGCAGCGCCCAGAACGCACCCCGAGCTGATGCAGCTAATCTGCAGCGCTGAGGCCGTTGAGTTGCGCTCCATTTTTACCCTCTTCGAACCCGGCACCCGGACTGCCAGCCGGTGGCTCGGCTCCTGCACTCGATTCGCGATTTTAAGCCAATAAATTAAAGAATTAAACTCGGATATGGTCCGGTCCGGTCCGATCCGTTGCTGGTTGACCGGCCCCGGCTCGCACGCAATCGCACTGCGGTGCACTGTGGCCACCGCAGTTCCGCACCAAGCCCAAAACAAGCCGATTGCTGTACGGTACCGTGCTCATATATTGCATGGCACTCATTCTCCGGCACGGCTCAAGATTACGGAAAAAGGTCCCCCAGAAAGACTACGCCCCACCTCGGGAGGTCTCGGGCATTCTAAGGTCCCCGGTCCGCTCTAGGGGCCCGGTGAATGTCTGCTGCGCGGCCCGCTGAAACATTGTAACCCGGTCCGTAGCTTAAGACTATAATTAACTCCACCTAAATAAGCGAGTCAAGGATAGTGTTGGGCCAGCTGCACCCAGCGTGGTTCAGTCCGCGTCGTTGAGGTCCTTATCGCTGGCAACGAAATTTGTCGCCCGTATCTCAAATGCTGCCCATTGCTTTTATCAGTGCAAATTAATTATTCACTTTAAGTTGTGTGTGTTGCCGAAAGGAACCTTTCATAAGTCATCAGGTTGGGTTGGTCATTAAGTGGTCCATTCGATCGTGGCAGTCGGTTCAATGGGGAGGGCTTTGGTAGTTCAGTTTATGACTTACGCAAGCTGCTGTTGTCAAAGGTTAAAAGTAATGGTTCTTCTGAGGCATTTGAGACCCTTCGAACGACGCAGTTGAGGACCTTAAGTGTTCAAAGTTTTTATATAATTTTATTAAAATAAGAAGCCATTGGTTGGTTCGCCTTTCGAATGCGTTACTACAGAAGATGGTCCAAAAAGCGGAGCCTGAAAACCATGGTCGCCTGGCGATGCGCCACCCCGCGCCCTGCACCGATCGGTGGCTGGCTTTGTCTTGGTGGCAAATCAGTCGAACCCACCATCGATGCTGATAGCGTAAAAGATCGGATAAATTAAGGCCATTTAACAACCCGACTGTGGTGGGGCCACCTGGAACCTGCTTGCGCACTACTTTATGATTTGTCCCCGCCCCGGCCCTCAACCGGCCCGGGTGCACGCAAACGCCGTTTGATTAATGCTGTCAGTTTCGTTAGAAGACAGTTTTTCTTGCCCCGTCGATCGATTCGATCCAACCTAAGGCCCACAGGACCGGCCGGCGCCGACGACATGCAGCCTTCGCATAACGAGTCAAGCCCTGGCGACAGTGGCGTGGCCACACCCGAGTGCGATTAGCGGCGTGACGGCGCTCCGGCGGCATAACTGTCGCTCCGAGTGCCGATAGCGATTTATATCGCAAAAAAGTCAGGGCCCGTGCTAAATCACAATCAGCCGTTGTGGGCCCCGTGGCCCCCGATGCAGCAGCACTGAACTGCGTCTTAATCTAATGCAAAGGCTGCCCCCCATCCCGGTGTCCCCCGATGGGCGGGGACAGATCGATGGTTTATGCCAGTTATTAATTGTCATCTCTAACAAAAGTTGGTCCGTCGATTAAATTGAGACATAGCTCTCTCGCGGAGGCTCGAAATCCTGGCCCGGGCATCGATCAGATAGGGCCGCCGTTGCTGTCACCGGTGTCCTTGGTTCGGATCGTTACGGTTGCGGGCTAGCGACAGGTTTCGTCGAGGCCCAGCCTCAGGCCGAACCGAGCTGAAGCGGAACAATAGAGCTTCATTTACAAAGCTGACCACCTGGGCTGGCTGGGCGGCAGTCAAAACTGGAGCATGTGCGATCGATTGTTCTGTGCCGCCGACCGACGGGGTGACCTCGCCAGAACGATTGGTCAGTGAATGTGATGCAAATTTGTAACTCGGCTAGTAACTTCATGGTGCTCTTTGTTTACGATTGGCATTTTGTGTCACGAGAAAAAACACAAAAAACGGTGCTCACAAAAACATCGAAGGACTGGCTGGCTGGCCATGCCGTTAATTAAGTATTTTAGTTTATTTTGAGGCTTTTGGGCCGCGTTTGTTTCCGTTGACAAATGACTTTGTAATGGGCTACAAAAGTGCTCGCAATCCGTTCTCGGCCACTCGCAGCCGCTGGGGGTCACGTTCGTTTCAGTCTCAGGCTCTCAGGCTCTGCTGTCCATGCAGCTCAAAAGACGTTTAACGCGAAATTATGTGCAACTTAAATTAAGCGCAACATGGAAGGCAATGTTGAGCCCAACACATTCCGTTTTAAGTCCTAAACCAACGAACAATAATGCGATAAGTTAACTCACAATACGATGCAAATTCTTGTCAGATTCCGAAAATAACACCCCATTGGGGATTGCCATCGGTCTGGCCTCTGAAGCTCTGAGGTTGAGATCCGGTGGTTTAAGATATTTATGCAATTCTCTCGAGTCCCAAACACATTACCACTGCTGGGCAACCGGGTGCATCTTTTCAGTCCCGAGTCCAGCCGAGTCCAGCTCTGGACTCTCCCGTCGTCACCGTATTTTAATGCGCATAACGAGCAGCAGCCCCGCAGAAACCGCACCAAGCCGTTGCCGTTCCTGTGGTCCATCGGCCGCAACTGAACATAATGTTCAAAATGTTTACTATCCACACACGACTCGGGTTGAATCGGGACGCAGGACATTTCAAGCGCCGCGTATGTGTGTCAGTAGATGCCTCGGGCCCTGGCCGGTCCATGGTTTCTACGACTTAATTCTCGACTGTCACCGTGGCCAAGATGTAACCAGGCTCCGTGGTCGGGGTCGAGGTTCAAACGAAAGCATCTCTCTCGGGGCAAATCTCGTAACCTGCTCGTTCGCAGATGACGCCTCCGGGTCATGGCCGGGCCGACATCGTCTTGAGAAGTGTTTCAACTGTGACAAAGTTTTGCCCCGAGGGAGCGCTCCTTGAGAGCTGTTACGACGCTGCTTTGGGAGTTTATTGTTTACTGCAACTGCAATTGTGCGCCGCGTCTGTGGGACTCTTCCGGGACATTCTGTTTGTTCTTGAACTGCGCCAAGTTGAATCAAGAGGTTTAGTCCTAAGATATGCATTAACTGCAGTGTTGTGCCGTCGCTCAAGTGTAAGCATGTTTATTCAATCATTTAGTCTTCTTTATCACTATTCGCTCAACACCTGAACGGGCTCGATTTCCAAAGTAGGTCAGCCTAAAGGTTCTGAAATATTCAGCATCCTTACCGAGCCGTCAGATTGATGCAATCCGAGAGGATGTAATGGAACTAAGTACACTCGTTGGTCCGTTGTCAGGGCAACATAATGGCCACGTTTTATTCCATTTTCCTCTTCGCCATTTAGGGTCCTGCCCGTTAGAACCGTGGACCCTGATTATCCCCCCTCACCAGGGCTGATCGGCTGGTTTGACGTTCGACGCACCGTTTAGGTTCACTATCCGAGTTCGGAATTGTCGAAGCGGCACGCGGATTATTTAACCGCCGCCTCCGAGGGCTTCCTTTTTGCGGTCTCGGCGAGAAAAGCGGGAGGCTTAACAAGCCACAGGTGCGGCAGCCAGGTTAACTAAATCGAATCGCGCCCGGAACCCGGATCGACATTTGCAGTAGCTGCCACCTTAACGCGATGACTGGCGACGCGAGAATGCGGATCATTTTCCGCCAAGCGAGGTTCTCCGGAGTCCGTCATTTATGGACACTCCGCGAGGCCGGCGATTGATTAGATCAATTGCGACTATTATTTATTGCACCGCTTTTTCCTAAGTAGCGGAGGGCTCGACTCGAGACGAGGCCGCGGCCGAGGAAACCCGGCTTTCTTCGTATTTTTTAACTCACTTCCACGAATCACGGCCTCAAAGACGGCTTCGTGCCGCCTGGCGGTATCGGAGGGCCCGAATCGTGAAAATGCCCGGAGTGACCCGGAGGCGGCTAAAGTGGCTGGTGTTTGGTATTTACGGCTCATTTACGCGATAGAGCCGCGATGCCGATAGAGATCGGCATGTGTTGGCCTCGCGCGCTGTGCAATTGCGGTGCGGTGGTCCAAAGTGCAGCTGCACTTTGCTGCAATTGCTAATTGGAAAGATGCACCATTAGAGCGGGGCGCATTAGGCGCGTCGTGCGCGCGAGGATCTCGTTCCGTGACGATCATCAACCATCATCATTCAAATTGCCACCCACTGGCTGCTGGTTAGCTGGGTGGCTGAATGCGGTGGGTGGGAAAATTACCCGATAAGGGAGCCATCGCGGGTATGTCGAGCAGAGTTCGAATCCTCTGAGAGAGAAAGAGAGAGAGAGAGAGAGAGAGTGATAGAGAGTGAGAGAGAGAGAGTGAGAGAGAGAGTAAGTAAGCGGTGGTCAGTAGCGAGAAAAAAAGGGTCCGAACCCAGAAGCCCAGATTTATTAGAACGGGCCTCGCCGCCGTGGAATCTCTTTGATCGTGGGCCGATGTATTTCCGTGCCGTGGCCGAGATCAATGCACACATATGCAACATGTCGTGGTGATGATGAAAGATGATTTGCACACGGACAACCCGCCGCACCATGGGAAGTTTGTATGGGATAGACGGCCATATTGGGTTTTAGGAAGAATCTATGGACTCTTTTCAACGTTTTTGTTTTTTCCCACATACGGGAACACTAAATTAGCCATTTGTGGATATTTTGAGCAAAACATATGTATTGTATGGCCATTTCATACACTACATAGAAACTAGGCGCCTCCTGATGAATCAGGAAGTGTTTCCTTAAAGTAACCCTAGCGGACACGGACTGATCGAGACGGATGTAAAACCTACTGGATAATGGAGCGTACCGAGCTACGATAATTATTTCCAATTGAATTTATTAAGTGTGTGAAGAATGGGTTCCTTGTGTTGTGTTGGGTTGTTCTTTACGAAGAAAAGACATGTTTGTCATGAAAGGCGCCGTGAACGTCATTTGCAAAAGTCCCATCATTTTATTTGGAAGTTCTGTATTTATATAAATTATAGGTTTAGACGTGCGTACAATCTGAACATTTTTCCGATGCAGGTTTTCTGAGAATATGCTGTCCCTGTTTTGAGCTGTGTCGTCCTAATAAACGCGATTTTTAAATATCCATTCTTTCTCCCACACCGGCATCATTTCACTACTGGGCAAGTTCCAAACACTTTTCATAATACCTGAGTTGGTGATCAATTTTCCACACTTTCTGATTGCGCACGTCGGAAGTAATTGGCGTAACTGATCGACAGTAGACTCACGAAGACCCTGCTCCCAGATGATCAAGTTCAATCGGTCGAGCTGAGGGAAAATTTTCGGCAGCAGAAAAAGCTTATCTTCATCGTACTATAAAAGTCAGGGAACAATAATTTGTTAAGAATATCATAATTTGATAGCCAATTCATAATGATGCCATCATGCGTCAGATTCATCATTCACTTACTTCATCAGGGAGGTGCAGAGTAAGGTAGCGAACTTTGTTTTGCGGAATAATGCTGATTAAGAATCTATTTGTAGCAATCAAGTTCAATTCTAAATACCATAGAAGCGGTAACCGGTCGATTCCGGAGAGACCTTCACGCGTTTCCTGAGAAAGAAAATCAATCCAGGATTGAATGGCACTGGCATGACAATCGATGAGTCTTCTTACCTTTTCCGAATATGTCAGCTGCAAACGAGTGAGTTTTGTGAACTTGTTGCAAATGTACTGAACGACGCTTTCTTTCATCGCGACCGACCCTAGTTCCAAACATCTCAAGTGCGGAGCATTTTTGACAAGATTCTCGAAGAAACCGAGCATGCCTTTGGGACCAAAGGTTATATCATTAATATACAACGATTGGAGCGAGGTGAGGACTTTACATCCGTGAAAAATGTATGTGTCGAGATTTTCCAATCTTAGATGCTGCAAGAAAACACCACAATAAATATGATTACGTTGGAACAGAGGGTTATACATTACTTGCTTACCTTTAGTTCAGTCAGTTGCGACAAGGATTCCAGCGATTCTTGGTTACTTCTCAGTATTTTAAGACGGCCTCTGATTGCTAAACACATTAACTTTTTATTGTGGTTTGTGATGTTTTCAAGTAACCTTTTAGAAAGAAAGAAGCCATCGAGGCGAAGGCGCCGCAAAGAAGCGGGTCTTCGAAGAAACTCGTGGCGTTTACAGAAATTGTCTTGTTCTACATAGGAAACAAAACCACCCATCAACTTTATTGACAACTCCTCTAGAAGAGGGAATGTCAATTCGCAAAAACGATTCGTTAAATTGCCTTTGTCGCAAATAACATAAACATGCTTCAACTGGCCACTGAAAAGTCTCCACTGCTCCAATTGGTGCTCAGAAATACAAAACATTTTCAGACCTTGCAAAGAAGGGGCGATCGTATGCCAGTGGATTACACTTTCCGGATTATTGTACTCGATCTCCAAGTGTTCCAACTTTCTCATAACCGGGAGCGGCTCAAACATTTTATACCGTCGACTCGGTCCGTCGGGTTCACGAACAATCGACAGTTGCTGAAGATTAGGTACTTCAAGCAAAATCAACCTTAACGAAAAGTGTAATATACACGTATACTTGTTTTCGATACGCAATGAGGAAAAATTGAACGCTTGGAATAATTCTTTCACATGCACAGAGCACTTTTCAGTATCTCCGAGTTGAAGGTGCCGATATTTTCGTTTACTTTGTAGCAAATCGTTATCCCACGGAAAATCCGGCACTAGCATCACACGATCCATTCGCCGTCCTATAAATACCAAATCCAACCATCGTCGGCAAACCAGGGACGCGTTCTTCAGGTCCTCCATGTCAAGGTGATCAAATATCATCTCCAACAGCTAAAACAAATGAGTTTTTGAGCAACTTTACATAAACAAATCACAAACCAGAATCACTCACTTCGTTTGGTAGGTCGTTAATCGTCGGATGCTCCATGACTTATCGCACAAAATTTTACCTCAGCTAACCGTGCAAACCGTAGCAGTGGCAGATAATTTGATTAAATATCTGTTTAACTTTTCTTTCTTACTGTTTTATTACTCTCTATTACTGTGTGTATTTTTAGTTTAGTTACTGCGTGTATGTTCAGAAATTATCACCTCAGAGCGTCCTGTTCCACTTGTAGCTTCCAAATGACCGGATAGGGTAACGTGAAGTACTTTTTATTGTGTTTCTGCACTAAAAAACCGGACCTGTAAATCTATCTTACCCTGCTGAAAATACGAAAGTAATTATCATTGGCTAAAAACAATTACCTATGACCAACAGACTCTCTAACAAGGCAAGAGTTATTATTTCAGAATTCAGCACTTCAGTGTGCACATTACGGGTTTTACGGGTATGTTTTATTCAAAAATGCAAGACATGATGTTGTCCGAAAATGCGGGGTAAGGGTTTTGTCAAGTATCTTGCTGTGTGTCAGGCAGTTTAAAAGCTTGATTCCAGCGCCTACTTACCACAGCTACCCAACTAAAATACCACACTTATCGCCAAACATTAACATAGCTGAGCATGTAAACCATGGCAGTGATAGTTAATTTGATGAAAATGCTAGATGTACCCATAGCGAGCGTTGCTTCGCTTACTACAGAGTCCTTCTTTCAATTTCGGTTGGTTTAGGGTCTTAAAAGCTGTCTTTAGCTCCCATTACTATTCAAGGATTTTTAAGTTTAAATATCGTTTTGTGGGCTCTGGCAAAATTTTGATCATTAAAATAGCATCGAGTACCATGACAAAGTTTCGGTGGGTTGCTATTTCTCGGTGGCTTATGCTTCATCCTGATTCATCCTCGATTGAAAATCTTACCTAGAGTGCTGCAGTTGATAGTATTTACGTTGTTATTTTTTGCTGAGCGTGCACTAAGGTTAATAATTTAAAATTGCCTGAATTTTAAATGTAATGCCTAGTTTCGTTGCACCAGCGCCCGCCATAATTTAGATTTCCAGTTTTCATATCAAAGAAGGATCTATTACCTTTCTAATGATGTCCAATATGGGTTCATTACCGTTGCAGAACTGTGTTAACGATCGCGTTGAAGTAGCTGATAAAATTTTGCTTAAAAGACTAATTTTTATCACTCAGATTATTTATCACTTTGACAGATAATTTATCGGAATCTGTGCAACACGGAAGGTTAAGAATTCGGATCGCTCATAGCTAAGTTATTCTATTTCTGGAAACCATAACTAAAGTCCTTACTTTTTAAAATTGGCTTATGACCGCCTCTTCCCCATAGTGCACCGTCTAAAGTTCCGGCAACCTGCCGTTAATTAGTGTAACTGAATGGGTGCCAGAACTGCACTAGAACCGAGCGTGGTAATATCAGAAAAGTAGAAATATAAAGGACTTTTTTAAACATCAGAGCGATTCAGCAATCTTTCTCGAAATGTTTCAAATTTGTAACGATCATGAAAAGACTTTTTTAAATACTATTTGAGTCAGTGAATACAATTTACAATTTAAAAAGGAATTTTGCTGCACGATTGCGGGAGCACCTCTCTAGGGAGCTTGAAAATGAATCCTTTTAGAAACGAGGGAACCGAGCCATCCTTTTGTGTTACCCTGTTACACTCGCTCCCGATAGCCCACACCCGGTACCATTCAGGTTATTAATCAATAGATTGGTTAACACACAGACGCGTTCTTTCATCCTCGAGCTCACTTCCGCTTTACAAAATGTTGCTCATTGATGTTTGAAAAACCGGGAAACCTGGGAAACTCGCGAACTACTCCCGGTAATCAAACATGTTTTCCGAATGATCAAACGGCAAGCGAGAAAAGTAATTGAACATGTGAAGCGAACGGTAAACGGAACTACGCCACCGTTTCTTGGAACAAAACGCCGAGAGACGCTCTTTTCAAAAAGCTGCCATCAACTCGGACACTGAATTTGCATCACACTCCAGTTGAAGGTGCGCTCATAACGCGAAGCGGAGCGTGTCTAAATGTGCCAACAAATTCGTCCAACCCCCGGTCCTGGTGTGGCCACCCTGCCATTTTAAGCAGGATAATCGTAAACGGCTTTTATGACACGGCCTGGGGAAAAACGTTGGAATGCCGAGCCCGCTCGACCTTCCCGCACTTGCATCGCAAAATGAGAGCATGGTTCCGAATGCGAGTGATTTCAAATCAGGTGAAACTTTAATTTCTATAATTATTTTCCCGACAGGTCCGGCGAGTGCCCGGCCACATGCCACTGCCACGTTTGACATGCCCGAAGCCGTCCATTGGAAGTGCATCGTCGTCGTCGTCGTCGTCGTCGTCGTCGTCGCCGTCGCCGTCGGACGTCCGGAAGCATTCCGGGGCCGGGCTACCGATAACCGACATTTCGACGATTACGCTGTGCGAAAATGGATTAAAATGCCGGGCTGGGTCGGGCCGGGCCGTCTGCCTGGCAGGAGGCCCCCGATTTAGCAGCACGGACCTCGAACGGTGACGTCGAAGAAATGAACTGTCCATCAACTTCCAGCGCGGATGGCGTGCGTGACATCCGCACGGTGTTGAGCGATTTTCTCGCCGCCTCGCCACGGCGTCTAGTGTCACGATTCTGTTGGGCTCATGCCCCATGCCTGGCCTAGACTGCCTGCCTCCGACCGATGGCTAGTGTGAAGCAGCTAGCGTTGGCTGTCCACAACATACAGACGGCAAATGGTTTCCGCTTTTTGCACACTCGCCGGGGATGATATGTTTTACGAGAGGCTTTGGAGGTTGATTTGAGGGAAGCGGAACATGCCTTTCCGATGGTGTTGGCAAGCATCGTTTGCGGATCACACGGACGGACTTGAAGCTTTAAGCAACTTCAATTGTTACTTATCTGGTTTATTCACATTTGCTCAATATTTAAATGAAGCTGATAAAACTATCTTCTTATGTTCGACAAAACAAAAATCAACAAACGCTGTACGATTTAATCTAATTCTAATAATTCCTGAAGCAGGCCACCAGGGTACCCATTCATTGATTGCGCTTTTGGGAACCTGCTCTCACTTAACAAATGCATCAAATGGATGCGGTTGTAGTGCAAAAATCATCTGTAAACATCAATCACCAAGCCAACAAATGAAGTGAGCAATTTATTCGAGGGCCCAACACTCGAAACAAAACCGGACTGTTGTTGGTGTGCTCCGTGGCTGGCACGCACCGAGGACCTTTTGTGCTCCGTCGCATATTATTTCACGTTTTGCAGAAAAATTAACAGTCAATTCGCGTTGCGTACAGCTTACCGCCTGTCATTCGCGGCTATCGAGCATAATTTAATTAAAACATCACCCGGACCGCGGCGAGTGTTGGAATGCAAACTACATTAAACACAAACCTGTTCGATAATCAAACAGTAAGCCGGGTCAGATTTAATGGTGGGGGGGGTGCCCAAAAAATGATCAATCGGGTTCGGCGGCGGCCGGCATTATGTTGGCGCTATGCATTATGAGCGACCGAGCGACCCGAGCGAAGCGTTTGTTGGTTTAGTCCGGGATTAGGTCGCCGGGCTTTGGTCGCAAAAATGTGATTACAGTGCCAGGGCCCAAGCCCCAACGTCCAACGTCCAGGTTCGGGAGCATGATTTGTGGGGTGGCCACCACGACTTCCGAAACCACTCACCCACCATCCATCAACGGTGGGTAAACAAAAGAGTAATTTAACTCCACTGTCGCCCAGCGCCAGGGAAAAAAGGGTGGGCAAAAAGTGGGCAAACTGCAAACATGTTTCGGACACGAATGCAGCGCCCACCGATGGGGGGATCTCCTGTTCAAAGCCGTCAGAAGCGCCAGCAACAGGGTGACACACAAAAAACCGCCGCGAATAGGTTGCATACGGCACACACGAACAGGGAAGGTCCTCCAACCGGGGGCTCCGGTCATCTAATCGAACCTGACCCAGGCCCAGCCGGATGCCCGGCACCATGTAACAGGATCCCGATCCCGGTTCGCGTCCGTCGTGACCGGTGCAACTGCATCCCGAACGAACGAACGGTGGACTTGGAACTTTGATTTTTTCTCCCAAGTTTTTCCCGACTTCACGAAAGAGATGCGTCCGAGGTCAGAGAATCGCCACTGATTACCGGTTTCGGCCGGAGGGTTACGTTTTATTAACCACTCACCCGGGGGAGGGGGGGTTGTCAACACATCCTCGAGGATGGTGAGATTGATGTGCCGGTTGCTCTTAGATTTCTGGCCCGGGAAGTTTTTGCCACGAACCATCCTGCGCCTAATACGGCGTGGTCCATCGACGGGCCTGTGTCTGTGTAACCAAATTGGCCACCATTCGGCAGTCCTTTTTTGCCAGCAGGCCCGGTTCGAGAGTACATAAAAATCGATGTACCTGCCAGAAGTCAGCACCGAACATGAACCCGGCTCTGGACACCTTCTCGACGCTCGTCGGTTGAAGTGAAATCGGATCCTTTTCGGAGCCCCGGCGACGTTCGCCGGAATTTCCTGCCCGGTGGTGGGAACCACGCGAACCGACGTCAAGGAGCCACCGGGAACCGGGCACCACATTATTCACACTCAATCGGGCACCGATATGAACCTCGCGAAGGTGCCTTTTCGCTCATCATTGCAACCATTTTTACGCCTCACTACGCCGGCCGCCACCGGCCGGTGTTCGGTTACAGGATACCGGACCGGATTCGGATTGGCTCACGGACGGGTTAGGAGCGGATTTGGAGTGCGCAAAAAGTTCGTGAAACGTGAACCCCGGTTCCCCGGGTGGGTCGGCTCTGCGATTTGGGTCAACAATGTCCGAGGTCCGAGAGGTCCACTACTCAATGCTGTTTTCTTTGCGTTCGTCGATCGTTGCAATTGTTGCAGTTGGCCTTTCAAATTCCTCGCCTGCAAATCGCCTGCCTTATCAAAACAGCGCGAGTTTCGGGTTCTCGAAATCTCGAGCTCAAGCTCGAGCTCGAGGACCCAAGGCGCATCCTTGGGCCCGTCAATCACGACGCGGTTCGCCGCGGGCGCCATTACTGGTTGCTTCACTGTAACACAAACTCTGCCTGGCCGAGCTCGATAGTCGGACAGTCGAGTGCGGCGAGGGCCATGGAGGTGTTTGAAATTGTTTCACGTAAATTATGCCACAACCGACCGTCCCTACATTGTGGGTGTCGCGCGTATGTGTGTTTTTTATTGCCTGCCGGAGAATCATAAAACCGGCGGTACCCGGCCCGGTCCGGGGTTTATGGCTCGGTGCCGCTGCGGAAGAAAGATCGAAGAGTATCGATCGCTTCAAGATGCTCCCGAACACAGCGACACTCAGCGACTTTGTTGTGGGGGGTAAGAAATTTTCCACCCAAAAACGGAGCCGCAGGAAAATCACTTTGTGGGCAATCTGTGGCCGGGGCCGTAAAAAGCAATCTCTAATGTACCATAAAATTACTGGCGCTGCCGTTTACGCTCCTTACCGGGCAGCACATGTACCGCCTGGTTGTTACTGTGTGCGATATTTGCAACACAAATTAACCCGGGAGGCCGGAATGATTTGTTTCTTTTCCCGGAGGGTTTTGTTCAATAACGCGCTACGCGGATGCTGGGCGATTTGCATGCGATGCTCTCGTGGCGTCACGTTCTTCTTGAGGTAATTATCATATTCATGAGCCTGCGTGAGGGAGTCTTTCTCCGGAGCATAATTTCTTTCCGTGAACCCTCAATCATGCCACCAAATTGCTGATTAGATTTTAAAAGTCTTCCGTCGCGACTCGAGCACCAAGAAGCCGGGCCAAACTTAAACCATTATCATCCATCTTCGCCACCTTCGTGTCTTGGTGCGCGCGCGCCCTTCGGTGACATTAATCTTGGCAATTGGGCGATTTCGGTCGCTTCTTTCGGCTTTCGCCCGGTGGCTTGGTGTCAAAAATAAAACAAAAACACTCCCATGGAGCCGCCGCAGGGCAGGGCCCATTAATGCTCTAAAACCAGATCACCCCACTCGAGTGTGTTCGATGGAGCGCGCAAAAAGGCTTTTAAAATTCCTCACATTAATTGTGTAAAAATAACTCAATCCGAGAAGCATGTCGCGAGCGCATCGCGAGCATCGAACCGGCGCGCGACCATATGCTGTGGCCCGGGTCTGTGGAGGGCTGCAAAATCCCCGGCCACTCGGAATCGGATCGTCTCGAGCGGTGGAGAAAAACGGCTTAATTGATTTCGGAATAAATTGACTGCCTCTTGTGTGCGCAGCATCCGCGTGGAACCTTTCGTGCGGTTCTGGCGCGCAATGTTCTCCTCTCCATTTTAAAGTCAGATGTTCTCCGTGCTCTGTCTCTCGCTCTAACGCGCCCCACGTTGTCTATTGCGCGTTTAATCTTAATGCAAATCACTCCACATGAGCATAAAACCCCATCAGCCAGGCCAGGGTCTGGCGCTCTCTGGCGGGAAACATGTGTCGTTTCGGGTGAATAAAATTATGCTCTCCGCTCGCTTCTGTTCTGTTCTGGGTGTGTGTGTGATGGAAATTTGATTACTGCCGCCATCGCCAGATGGCCCTTCCGGTGGGTCCATCGCAGCGAACGGGGCTGCTCAGCTTCGCTTCTCACGAGTGACAGTCTTTCCGACAGGGTTGCGAAAAAACAAAAAAAACGGAACGGTTCGGACGATTCGATTTCCGCGATGACTCAACACGCGAACACGATCCTGCGACGCACGGTGCGTCGTCGAAGCGATCGACGCGCGATCGCAGGGAGAATGGAAATCAATTTGCCTAATCATTTCGCGCCAAAGTGCGCGCGGCGAGCATAATGGCTTCCCTGACTTCCTGCTCAGCGCGCTCAGGTGTCCTGGAACGGCCAGTTCCAACAACGGGCAACGTGGACAAAGGGGGCTTTTAACATTCCAACTGTGTGGCAGGAATTTAGTGGTGAATGCTGGGCGATTGCGAACTGATCGCCGATCACCGGCTGAGATCTCTATTAGCAGGGCGATCAGCAGGGCGATGCTGTTTTTGGGTACTTATAAAATGTAGCATTTTGATATGTTTTACTTTAGTTGAGATTTTAGTGAAGTCTATTTTCATATTTCAAGAAACAACCTGTTTCTGAATTGTCTGAATGATTGTCTGAATGAAAATTATTTCTGAATGATTGTCTTATTTCAATATTTTTTAACATTATTTTATTTCCTAACGGCCTTTTTAAATTCTTCTGCAACTCCTTCATTCATTTGATTGCTTTTTCTTATTTATCTACCTGTACCTTGTAAATTGAGATGCTATTGAACTAAACTTGGCTTTCTCTCTAGCAAAAAAGCTCATAAAATAATAATGATTATTGTAAAACTCCTATCAACCCCGCCCGGTACCATGGGTCCCACATTCCGATGTCAGAAACATTTGAACGATCAGTAACAAAATAAAACCCAAGTTTCAATTGCAACCAAACTGGTGATTGATTAGCCATACTTAAGGGGCTCACTTCACCTCTTCAAATGCCGCTCTCCGCCGTTACAAAGACGCGAACGACGTCTTTGCGAACGGCGAGGGACACATTCCTCAACCTCAAGGCAACCTACAGTCCCCCCGAATGCATCGCGCTGGAAAAATCGTGACCACCACCTCGCTTCCACCGCGTCACATCCCGCCCCCGGGTGTGACGGTGGTGTGAAATTCTTTGGCCACTTTGGGGCTCTCCCCATCCCATCGAACAACAACGGAACGGAATTAACCTCAAAGAAATTGGGCTCGACTGTGGCGTTTTGTCGCGTTAACGCTCTCTCTCGCTCTGTTGGCCGGGGGCAGGAAATCGCACCCCGGACCGGACCCCGTGAAGAAAGGATTGGAAATGGCCCATTCGCTCGCGCCCGCGAAGCGAACCACGTGTCCCGCGCCAGATCCGGCGCGAGACCTGTTCTACGGACCCCGCGCATTAACCCCGTGGGTCCGTGTGGTACATCCCAATTCAAGTGACCGAAGAAAATTGTTCTTTTGATGTCCGATTTGTTCGCATCATCGCCCTCATCAGCATCGCAGCATCGCAGCATCGCAGCATAAGCGTGCTTTTTGCGTCCATTCTCTCGCGCTCGGCTTTTTACGCTTCTATCACTTCACGCCATTATTTCGTCGTTCACCCGGCGTACCAGACCTTCAGCCCCCCCCCCCCCCCCCGCCCGGAAGGCCCCACTTGGAAGCAAACGGATCGGGATCTGGGGTCGGAAAGCAGACCCTTTCCACATCTGAATAGAACCGAGCCAATCGAAGAACTAAATAACTCTATTAACGGGGGTTTCGCGAAGTGCTGCGAGTCCAATCCCGATTCGATTTGGACCCCCGTCTTTCGGGGTTCGGGGCAGAGCTGAGAATGAACCGCTTCTCGAAATGGGCCCCCGGACCCCGGACCCTCTTTCAGCAGCTGAGTCCCATTAAGCGTTGGTGGGTCAATATGAAAATGTTACTATCTGCGTCTTGCGTTCGTTTCTTTTCTCATCTCGGGCACTAATTGTTCTGCTGGATCTTGGGGTTTAAAATTCGAACCAATCGCCCACGATCAGCACAGCCGAAGGTCGGCTTCGGTCGGGCATAAATTGGGTCAGCATCGATTGGCAGCTCCCCGGCCCATAACTGCCGACTGTTGCCGATCGATAAATCATTCAGCGCGTCCCGAATTGGCCGAACCGAACGTGGAAATCGGACCGTAAAATATGCAACTTTTGTAGCATGGGACCCAAGAGTAGGTCCACTAGACGAAGTATTTGCCGCAACATGGGAAAGCTGAACCGAGTGCCATGGCCCGGTTGGTTCTCAGCACAAAACTATTTCCGATATTTCCCAGCCGCCTGCGATGGCCTGCGACAGCTGGCGACCAAAAGTGCGACACCTTCCCCGATCCGATTGCTGTCACTTCCGGCGAAGTTGTTCCGGTGACCGGTGGCGCAATTATCGTGTCCTTTCCCAGGACGCACGCATGCAGAATCGCAACGCGTGACTCGACCGGCCCGCGCAAATGGAGCGCAACGCGCTCGAAAACCGTAGCAAATCGTGGTCGATTGGCCGACGACTGGTCCTGGAGGTGAGTCCTCGTTGAGCTGCACTCCGCACGGACCAAATTTACTCCCGGGCGTGGGCTGTTGCAACTTTCCCTACCGGATTCTGCCGGCGGCCATTGTGTAATGGTCGGAAGAATGGTGGCAAAAAAAAACCGGAGAACCGGATGCGAATTACCGTTCCCCGAAGTATGCGAATGCGAGTCGGAAATGAAACGTGACCTTTCGCGCTGGCCGTGACACGTGATGGCTCCGAGACCCGCCATTACAAAAAAAACGAAGCGATAACGCACGCCGGCGACAAGAAAAATGCTTCATCAGCACAGGGATTCTAACCCAAAACATTGGCCCGGGGGTCGGAAATTGGCGGTCCATTTCCCTCCCGGTAGAGTGTCGGTCGGTCGGTTCGGTGGGAATTAAACAAACTCACGCTGGGAAGCCAGTGACAGTGTCACTCAATGGTTCCGTTTCCGAGGCAGCCGGAGCAGGGATATGTCACACCCTCCCCAGAATCGGCCATTGACAGGCAGTGAAAATGTGACAAATTGCTTCACGAGTTTTCCCTGTCCGGCGGTCGGTCGTCGGCCGGTCATCAAATCGCTCGACTTCTCGAGTTGGAGTACGAGGATTGGCCTCCCGGATGCTATGGCCAACGCCGGATGACGGATTGGTTGGTTGGAGTGTAATTAAAGCACCGTCCCGAAGCACCGTCCGATCATTGATTTTGCCAATTGACGACATTGTAAAAGCGGGCCGCATTCAAGTTTTAGTGCAAAGGGGCCCCTTTACCACGGGGCAGCAATTAGTCGGTGGCCGGCGTATTGTGTTTTAGCCCTTTCCGAGGGTGGCTCTGTTCTACCTTTAAGTCCCAACTGTAAATAAACGGGCTCTATGGTTGCTTTGGTCGGGTGCTTATGCCGAGCGTAAATGCGGTATCGAAAGTCAAGGGTTATCCATTTCGTAGTTTTAAAGTACTACTAGTAACATTTAAAAGGAGAAAATGTGATATTTCGATCGCTCGTTAGTGAAAGAGTTCAGTTGATGGCCGAGAACCATGGTCCCAACGTAACCATTTTATGGTTAAATATTTACAAAAAATTAAAAGCAATTGTAAAGCTAATGGCTCGATTATACTAAGAATATAATTAGCTTGAAATGCAATAGGCAAGACCCATTCAAATGGCGAAAAATTTAGAAAAATAATGATGAAAATGATAAACGTTCAAAAGAAAGCAAATCAGAGAACATCCTCAAAGAAAACTGTTGATTAGAGTTAGAAAATGGTTCAAAATGATTCTCCAAAGTTGGTAAAGGATCTTCTAACATTTTTTATTGTGCCATTTCCAGGGTTATCCATTCCGTAGTTTCGAAATCACAGGGATGGCACTTTAGAGCTTTTAAATATATCTGTCAACCCAAGTGTCTAACTATTTTAGAAAATGAATCGCTCAACAACTGAGGACGTTCGGCGTCACAAGACCCTATTTTTTCGAAAACGACGAACGGAAGACCACTATCGTTAATTCCTAGTTTTTGTGATAGCAATTGGCCACCAAGATCGTGCGATATGACACCGTTGGCCTTTTTTTGGTGGGGACAAACAAAAAACTAAATCATTCTGTACGGAAGAAGTGCTAAATTTTTAAAATAGTTTTACCATTGTTTAAGATTTTTTCTGTATCGTCGAACCTGTACAGTTTCTTCCATAAAGTGACAATTAAATGTAAAAAAGGGACAGTTAATTGTAATAAGTAACCCGAAAGAAACCAAATATTGCTAGAAATAGGATAAAAGAATCATAATAAAATAAAAAAGTCTCATTAAATTCAAACATTCAACTGGACAAAGAAAAAAAACGACTGGAAAACTCTGCTTCAAAGAGTTGTTATTTCCACCCTATTTAATTCAATCGATGTTCCAAAGCTCGCTTCCGAATGAGCATCATAAACACTTCATAAACAGTCATCGGCCAAACTCCCTACTCCGGCCGTGATCCTGAGCCATGTCGACCACCAATGTAAACATCAAACGCTGAACGCTGAATTAGCATTTCCATTCCGATAATTCGATCGGTCGGCTATGCGGTTGGTTCGCACCGTTCGTACCTCCAATTTCGCACCGTACATTGTTGGCGCCTATTGTTTGGCCGGCCGGGTCGTTTGTGTGGAAAATTGAAAATGAGTGCCGACGCTGGAAGTAATGCGAATTATGAGCATTACAGCAAGCTGGAAAAATCGAGCTTTTCCCGAGAGGGTTTTTTTACCGTATCAATTAGTTAGAACAAGGTAAATAATCCGCTTTCGATTCGACAATGTGTGTGCCGCTTTTAAAATGCAATTAAACATTAAACGGCGAGCGGCGATCGGCACCGAGTCAGGACTCCGCAGCACTCCGCGGCGGTCTATTACGAAATCGGTACCGCGGAGCGCCTTCTAAGCGCTGCGGCGTCTGTCTTGCGTCTTGGATAACATTTCAATTAGTCACACTCTTCACCAAATCCGACCGCAGGCCGGCCGATAGCGACGCAAAATGGGCCATCAAATAGCAACCACGACTCCCAGCCGCCGCTGTTGCCGCCGCCGCAACAACATTAATCCTCCTTCGGGCACTCGAAAATCATTTGGACAGATCAATTTACTGTCCCCGCGTCCTGTTGGGGCCCTGCACCGCACCGCTCCGCACCGCTCCGCACCGCTCCGCACCACGCGGTTGCGTCATGATTTCGCGGGCACATCACGACTTTCGGTTCGGTTCGGTACATTATTGGCGGCGGCACCCAAAGAGCCAGACCGCCCGGCCGCCAGGAGGATCGTGGCATTAAAGAGCCGCCACACCAACCGACCGACGCGGCGCGGCCATAGTTCAAGTGTGTCTTGGGAGGTTTCTTTTTCCCTTTTATTTTGGCGTCTCCTTCTCATCGATCGCGCGCGAGCGCGGCTTTTTATTGGATGGCTGCGGCCGTTCGACGCGGCGAATCGGTTTTCGTTAATGCTACCTCTTTGCCCAACTTAATATGCATCCCAGGCTCTCGGTATGGTCGAGAGAGCGAGAGCGTGCCCGTTACATAAATCTGATAAATTGTTTAATTAAAAAGCGTTTCAAATGGTGATTGATTTTCGCTTCAGACACCCCTCTGGCCGGCCTGGGTGTGGATTATCCTTCAACTCCGACGCCGGATGACGCGCTCGAATTCCACTTGAAGCTCGCCGATGATGCCCGTTTCGTGATGCTGTCCGGTCGGTCTCAGACACCGGCCGATAGAGGAATTTCCCTCCCTAAGTGGTTCAACACCTTGGATGGTGGCCATAATATTGTCCATTAATAAGTCCTCCCTGGAGAGCGAGCCATTTATGCAATCTCAAGCCGAGCCGCGGCGCAAAGAGCAGCCGGTTCTCAGGGCCTCGGCCGCCGGCTGTGCGATAATAATAAAACACGGACCGGGGCGAGAAAAAATCACTTTTCCTCTCACTCATTCCGGCCCATCTGGCCTTCGGGACACACAAAATCTCGGCGAGAAAACGGGGCTTGGAAATCGATTTTTCAGTTTTATGCTGTCCGATCGAAAAGCACCTCCTTGAGCCGGCGATTCCTGACTGGGCGAGTTCCCGGAACGGTCGATGACTTCATTCGAGTAGCGGTTAAATTAGAATGCGGCTGTCCCGTGTCCCTGCATGCTGCACGATCGGCTGCCGGAGCGGCATTAGCATGTTGCGGCTACCTCGGCAAATGTAATTCGTTGACCCAATTAATTGCAGAATCTGCAAATCGGCCACCGCTGCAAAATTTGCAATTCATACACCAAAAGTTGCTCCTTCGGCCGATGCGCCCGGAAAGCCAATCAATTCATTCGAATCATTTTCTCATTACCATAGCCAATCCCGTCCCCCATTGGCCACCATCGGCCGTGAAAGGTCGTGCGGCAGGACGACTCAGGTTCCGCCAAATGTCGCCTCGCCTCGGTGCATAATGCCGAGCCGTTCCGACCTTCCGACGGCCAACCACTAGAATTGAACGTAAAGTTCTTCGATCAATTAAATGGGCGGCCAGGGCCGGTCCGTCTGCCGGTTGCATAATTATGCACGTTTTGCCGGCGCAGCGCGCGGCCAGAGTCGAATTCGATGTTCGATGCTCATTGGGCTGTCACTTTCCGGCAGGAAACATTACAAAGAAGAAAAAAGAGCGGAGCTTGACAGCAGCACGGACTAGCCAGCCAGCCAGCCAGCCTGCGCCGGTAGCTAATTTTCCGTTCCGTTCCGACGCAAGACGCACTCGGTGACAGCTTCAGCCGGCCACCGTAATAAGAAATCCATTTAAATACCTATCAATTTCCGTGCGGCTCGAAAACGGAAGAAAGCGCCGCTCGTGACGGAGCCGGAGTGCGTTTTGCACTCCGGTGCGTCCTTTGCCGACCGGGGCCGGCCCGCCATCTTCAAGCCGTGTAGCCGTGTAGGGGAAAGTCCGCTAAAATCAGCCACAGGACAGGTGCTCTAGCATAGGCTAAGATAGCCCTTTGAACGATCTTTTTAAGGATGTTTTCGTTGAGGGAAAATAGTTTCATTCGAAGTGAATGTTTCAATGATTGAAACGTGTTTTCTATTACACTTCATTAACTCTATTTCATTATAAAATTATGTTTTATTTGAATTACTTCTAATATCCAGCATTTCTTTAAGGATGTCCGGTGAGTGCAATGTTCCGCTACATTTTCCACCATTTCCAGCAATGCGTCGGCAGCCATTGGTATGCGTGTCGAAGATGCGTCGCATGGTTCCCTGGATATTTTTTTTCTGTCCTTGGTTCCCGGTAACTGAGGTCCCGGCGCTTGACGCTGGAGCCGGAGCACGTAACTAACTGGCTTCCTGCACCAAAGCGCGCGCCCCAGCGGGGCGCTCTGTTTGTCTATTTTGGAATAAATTAATTGCAATTCACCTGTCACTGGCGACTGGCGCTGGCCCTGGCCCCATTGGGAGCTGAGCCATTTTTTTTCAGCCACCGCTCTGCGTCGGGAAATTCGCGATCCACGACCTTGACTGCGGGACTGCCGTCGGGATTTTCACTAATTTTTGCCGTTTGCGCTCCTTTACGCGTACGCCGTGATGTGTCACCGGCCGACCGGCCGGCTGGCTGGGGTTTTGAATGCCACCACACGGGAGGGGACTCCGGCCACGAAACCAATCCAACATACGATGTTTTACGTAAATGGATTTACATTTATTATCCAGATCAATTGAATAATGTTCCCGGGCCGTTCCGTTCCCGCTCCCGTTCACGGAGCGCAGGGCGTCGCCGTCGTCGTCGATGTTGCCGGTTGGTCCATGTTTGGGACTGTGGGATGTCATTTTATCTCACCGTGCGCCCCATCTGCTCCCCAGTTTGGCTTTGAAAATTGATTCCCAGCGAACCGCACTCGGTCGAGGGCCGGCATCCGAGCATCGCCCCGGTCGATCGTTTAATCCCATTCGCGCAGTCATCGCGTTCGTCCGATGCATTTGGCACCAACGGGGTTTTTCCCGGGACAAAAAACACCCCACTCCGGTCGGGGAGAGTTTCATTCAGCAGCGTGCGTGCGTGCGTGCATTCAGTCGGATTTCAATTGCATTTGCGCGCTTCCGTTTATGAATGGCACTGGGGCTGCCATCTTCTGCTCTCGTATTTTACTAATGAATACAAGGCAGTGCAGTGGTGAAAAATAATTGAAGAGCAGAATCGGCAGAGTTCAACAACTTTGGAAAACCCTCCGAACTGGCGGCACCGCACTGGAAGAACACTGGAACACTTTAAACGGAGTCTGGGCGCACTTGCCAATTCAATGTCGTAAGAAGAATTTTGCGAAAAAATGTGCTGTCTAATGGGCCGGAAATTTCAGTCATATTGAAGGATTTGGACAACGCCACTAAATTGTTTTTTGATTCGGAATTGGACTGGAAACAGGAACTTGACAATCGATAGACGGACGGACATCGGGAACGCGACTCGCTATTTGCTGATGCTACTTTTCGGGACATTTATTGTCTGCGGCATTCCTGCAACGTTATTGTGATTCAGAGGACATGATCTGGGCGAGATTGAAGGTTTATTGTATGCTCCTTCATTGTGATTAAAACACCATTTAAAAACTCTGACATGATCCTTTCTATTCCATACCGATATTAGATGGGGCAAAACTTGAAACTTTATGCGAGATGTTGTGTAATCATTGTTGCATAATTTGTTGCCATTTTAAGAGTTCATATTGCTTCTTTCATTCGAGAAAACGGTGATAATCGCTCGGGGGCAGACTGGATAATGGATTCATTGAAACTTACCAACGATCCAGTTTCGAACGATCCAGTTGTTGACAGTAGAGATCTGAATTGAGTGTTCAGCCCCACGGAAGCGACTCATAATAAAAGACTTCCTTGAAGTCCCACCATAAACCCAATAGAAGCTTCCTGGCCATTAGTCCTGGTTTGCCCATAGTTTGAGTTGCAGTAACCATCCGTTTAAGAAATGTGTCTACTTCACTCCCAAAGCTTGCGAAAGCTTTAAAGATAGAAATTCGATCCAGCTTTGCGCTAATGGCTTTAAGCTGTTTTGTGGTCGATCTTCAGCTCGGTACGATCGATACTTTACGATCGATGACGATCATTACAGGCATCTATTCCTTTCTGGCTGACAACCAGATCATAAGGAGGAACACGACGACCACTGAGCCTTTACGTATTATTATCTAAAATTGTTTCCAACAAATTTTTGTTAGAAAAAAAAGTACGCAATAAATGAGTAAAAGAGCAAAGAGCGATCGCCTTTAAAAAATATGTCGGTCAAATTGGGCGGCCCCGTTATCTTCTTGACGTGGACATGTAATGTTTTCCATTCGCAAAAAATGCACTTTTTGTGGCTCGCGATCGTCGCCGCCATCGAATCTCGCTTTCGGCCACCCCAATTGAGGTCACGATCGCGGGCTACCCAGACCATCACATTATCGCTCCGAAAACATTCGCAGTTATCACCGTCTACGCTGATGAGCCCGGGTCCAATGCGCCTCAGTTGGTATTTCGTGCGTGAAACAGAATGGTGCTCGTGACGGTTCTAGTTGCGTTGCTGGGCTTGGTGGCGTCTACGGCAGGTAAAGTTCCATTGCCCCAAAGGATGCCCCAAAGTACCCTAATGGTACCCTGCTCCTCGCCAGGAACGCCGTCGCTATCGCCGGGTGATGTTTGTCGCATCAACGGTAACGTCGGCCGGTGCGTGCCGATTCCGGAGAACCCCGAGTACTCGCAGCTGTTACGGACGCTGCCACGCAGCGAAGACCAGGACCGATACCTCGAGCGGTTCATCTGCGATCGTCGGCAGAAGCTCACCTGTCGGCTGGGCAGTGTGAACGACGAACTGTGCGGTATCCAGATGGCGGATCGTATCGTGCGCGGCGAACGGGCGGCCCTCGATCAGTACCCGTGGATGGCGCTGATGCAGTACGAGGATCACCGGAAGGGGAAGAAGCGATTCGCCTGTGGCGGGACGCTCCTCAACCGGAAGTTTGTCCTCTCGGCGGCCCACTGTTTCGTGCGGCTTCAGGCCGGGCTCGAGTTGTGGGTTGCACCGTCGATCGCGGGATCCTTTATCCTTTAGTTGACACTCCCTCCCTTTTCGCAGCATCAAGGTGCGGCTCGGTGAGTGGAACACTGAGACGGAGCTGGACTGCGAGGAAGATGCTGGGGAGGAGTTCTGTGCTCCGCCGGTGCAGGACTTTGGCTACGAGAAGCTGCTCGTGCACGAAGGATACTCCGGGAACTACGCGGATCGAGCGAACGACATCGCGCTCATACAACTGGACGGTGTCGTGCAGTACAATGAGTTCGTGAAACCGATCTGCCTTCCGGAACCGTCCACCAGGGACCGGGAGAAACTGTACTCCGGCAGTCTGTGGGCCGCCGGGTGGGGCCGCACGGAATCGAGTAAGGATTCCGAACAATACGCATGGACTGTTTCACTTAAAGAAAGAACATCCTTTTTTTTCGGCAGGTCCCGGAAGCTCTTACAAACTGTTCGTGGCACTGGACTACTACGATCTGGGGCAGTGTAACGAGACGTACCGGAAGAAGGTGCGCATCCCTCTGACCGGCACCCAGTTCTGTGCGCTGGGAGTGGCGGGTAAGGACACTTGCAATGGGGACTCCGGTGGGCCGCTCATGAAAACGCTCAAGTCGCTGCACTACGCGGCCGGGGTTGTCAGTTTTGGACCGCAAAAGTGCGGTAGTCCAGTCCCGGCCGTCTACACGAAGGTCGAGGCGTTCTACCAGTGGATCGTCGACCGGATGGTACTGTATGAGGATCGTTACTGAGCATCGCTGGATTGACGTTAACTAAGGTCTTTCTATCGATAATATTTAAACTAATTGATCAAATAAAACCATTTCTTTGATGAATGATAACTCAATAGTTCAAAAAGACCTTCCAAATGTTCCTACATACTCTCGTGTGGACTCCGAAAAGGTACCTTCGCAATTGAATTAAATCCCAAAAACTTCAACTTAACGTCCTCGAGCCGTTTGATGTGAGTGGAAAAATATGCTCAAAATTTGTCCCCCCGAAAACCGGTTCCCAGTGGACTCCGCCCAGATTGCGTCGGCAATGGGTTTTGATTGAATTCCTGAGCCCGCGACGCACTTTTCCTTTGAAACGTCGATTGATTTTCTACCTTTCAAGGTGCAAAGCGGCCGCTGCGAAAAGGTCGTCACCCGATCCAGGAACCAGCATCCTGGCGAAAGAGTGTTTCGCTTGCCGTGATTGAATTTTCACGCCACCGGATTCGGGCCTTTAGATTTCCCAACGGCATTCGGTGGGCCGGCACGTCGTTTGTCCCCGGAAAACCCGAAATGCGGGACTCGGGCCAAAGTTTTGTGGTTTTCAGAGGCGGCACCGGCGGCGTGTCGAATTGAAGTGTGAAATTATGGCTCGTAGAGAACCCTCGCCGCTTCCGATTCCTGAAAAAGTGGCTCCCACGGGAACGTCGTCGCATCGCCCGGGACACTTCGATTGCATTCTCTGCTGTGTGTGATGGTGGTAGGCGTGGTGGTGGCCAGGAATATTTTAACGCCGGCCTCGGGAAGCCCGATGGTCATCGCCCAATGTTCTCCCTCATTTGCCGGGGTCATCGATAATTTGGCGATCCGAATTTCTGCGCCACGAGGGACACAAAACAGGATTCTTCCCATCTGTAGCGGGCCAATCGGATCGGATCGCACACACTTGATGCCCACGGGCACACGTGCTGTCTGTTTGGGCGAGCACGTGTTTTGCGCGAATGTCCTGCGGCCAAAGTGGGTGCACTTTTCCCCGGAGTCGTTTCTGGCGGGCGCCCCCTAAGGCTTTGCACTTGACAGTTGGTGGATTATGGGCCTTTATTCGATATTAATTCGATCAAACAGGACGCCGTGGCCGAACATTCTGGAGAGTTTTGATTTATTCTTCGTGGACCGAGCGGTCCCCTTGCATCGACAGGCTCATCGACAGGCGGGCGGATAGTTGGGCCTGTTACGTGTAACAGTCAGAAATTCCTTGCACCCTTGTGGGCAGGGATTTTTCCTGGTTTTCCCTTCACGCCGGCTGAGGCTCAAGTGTCGGGCGCTTTCCACGAGCAAATTGCATTTCTCTGTTACGCATAATGAGCCGACGGGCCCATGGCCACGGAAGACCGGAGGGTGACACACTCTAAGACGGGAAAGCCCTTCGGTCGGATCCTTTCGCTACGGCCGCGTTCTTTCGTTGATCCGTGAAGCGAATGGTTACACTGTCGCTGACTTCTCGCACTGACTGACCTGGGGGAAATCAAGGGCCAATGACCGGAAGATGGAACGGCTAGGTAAAGATAAAAGGGGCGAACCAAGGATCGATCGATTTTTGCGTTCGAAAGAAAGTGCGCCTCATGTTGCGAGTTGATTTTCCCGAAACGGCCCAACAGGACATTCGTCGCCCGGCCAAAAGTGAATTATTTACTCCGCATGCCATTGTTCCTGGCACTTTTAAATAAAGTGGCCGCTTTTTTACACCGCACACGATGCATTAGAAGCGATCCATCAATCGTTAGGGCCCACGGGTCCCAGCGAATGCGGAATTAAATACTCTTAATAAGGCCTCGACCATCCCCGGCGCAACCCCGTTCCTGGTTGGAAGGGGTGTAAAATTGTCCTCTTAACCGCGGCCCAGCCCAGCCCGGACCCGAAACCGGCGACATCCTGTCCATAATGGGCACAATATCAACCACACCCCATTAGCAGCCATTATTATCGGTGCGCCAGTGCCAGGCGCATCGGAGACAGGGGTGCGCCGAACGTCGCAAAAGGACGCGCCAAGCAAAGCAAAGCAAAGCATAGTAAAAACTAGACAACGGTTGGGAATTGGCCGTGATGGTGGTGGCCGGGTTCAAAAGGGGGAAAAAACTGTCATTCATTATTAAAATAAATTACGCCTAAGCACATCCATATTAATAATCCGTAAGGTTCCGTATTCGATCCCCCTCCGGACGGCAAGGAATTCGCATTGTGTCCTTCGCCAAACGTCACCCTAACCACGCAGGGAAATTACGGGTTATTTCGACGTGTCCTGGGAACCCTCCGACCGACGGGACTCGGGTTTGACAGGCGCCCGGCTCGGCGATCCGAAACGGCACCTGGCACTTCCTGGCCTGGCGCGTCGTGTGCGCGTGTGTGTGTTGATCCTTTTCAAAGATCCTGCAGATTGGAAAGCCAACCCAAACAGGGGGAAAAATCTCTTCCTCTTTATTTTTTTACTTCCCGACGGTGTCCGGCCGAAAGCCGGAATGCAATTTCGCTGCAAATAGTGCGCGGAATGGTAAAAAGCGGATGTGTTCCTGTTCGCTTTTTTTCTGTTCCTCGCGATGACGATGGAGAAACGGCCCCTCGCGACGGAAGGCAACAGCACCAGTGTGCGCGTCACCGTTTGTGACAATGAAATGTTCATCGCCCGCAGCCACCCGGCCGGGTGGCTCACACCCTTCACACGAGGCCCCGGCCCGAGGGGTGATAAATGGTACGCATGTAGGACGAATTACACGCCATTGCCTTGTCCGCGTGAGGCCTTCGGAGCGCGCGGTTGACAGATTCGCGCAAATTTTATTTTATTCTCGCCGTGGACACGATAAAAATTAATATATTGAACAGCGGGAGCTGGAAAGCCAAAAAAAAACCCGGGCCGGGCGGCCGACAGATTAAAGGAGCAAAATCGATTTCTCGAATCCGACACCCGGAACCGGGCGGCGGGAATGGGGAAATATTGTTGGATGAATCAATTAATTAAAGGCCGTTTAACATGGCGGGTTATCTGGTGTCGGTTTGGTTCTTCTCCCGGGCTTCCAGCTGCATAAGCGGACACGCGCAGGCAGCTGCCCATTACACCGTCCGTCGCCGCAATCCCCGGAAATGATTTCGTCGTTCCGAGCAGCCACCGTGGGTTTGGTTGACGATGTCGACGATTCGTGTACGAAAAATTAATGGCACTTATTATGGTTCGCAAATTGCATTTATTATCCATCGGATGGCTGACCTGTCGGTTGTACAATGTTTCTATCGAAAAGCATAAAGCATAAAGAACGTAAAGAAAGCTTCCAGCTCTTTGTTTCGTTATGTTTCAATTGATTCCAGTGAGCCGGATCGAGAAACTCAAGTTCACAAGCTTTAACCTGAAACAGGGTGGTACATTTGAAAATTGTAATTTCATTTGGTTATGAAAAGAAAGAGGCACAATATTTTTCGCGGCTTAAACATTTATTTGTATGGTTGTTTCTTGGTAGGCTTTGAAAGGCTTGGAAGTCGGCCCATTCGAACGACCCAATATTTGAGTACATTTTCGATTGTCCTATTTCGGCAATAGTAATTTGAATTTAGGTCTTAAGGTTGTCAATGGTTGCCGAAGGATGGATTGCCATGGACTTCGACGGTTCCGGTGACTCTTTCTTCATGTCTTCGGAGTATAGTGTCCCATTTAGTAAATTTCAAAGAATTTACTAAATGTTCAAAATTTCCAGAATGAAGACACTATCTTTGTGACGTTTTAAAGCTTTCCACAAACTCATCACTTCTTTTCCCGCTTTCTCGCAACATCCATTATTGACCTGACTATTGTGTTTACTTGTTGTTGTTTTCCCCTTCAAACACCCTGAGAACCGGGGAACAGCACTGGAACCATCCCGATGCCGGTACCATCCTCCGAAAGTAAACCCACAACTCAAACGACCTCCGTTTGCCGTTCTTCAAACAAACAACCTTCCCCGATTTGCGTGACAATTCAAGATCAGAACATCGTCTCCGGACCGGTTTGTCCCCGGCATCCGCCCGGCACTGGCGGCGAGTGCACTCAAATATTTATTTATTTTCCGATCCAATTGTGCCACACGCGACTGTAGCGAAACAATCGTTTGACTTCGACGCTCTGTGTGTTGTCCCTTGGCGCGGCGACGTCTTGGCGACAAAAAAAACCGGCAGCGTCCTTAAGTGAAGTGGCTGCTTTCCGGTGGGGATGGGCCCTAAACGCGACGGCCGATGCTTTTAAAATCCAAATCAACTAACCGTGCATAATGGATGCCGTGTTTGGCCATTTATAATTGATCACCAGAAAAGGAAAAACCATTCACCAGCCACCTCCATTACTGCTGAGCGTTCGATTTCGGAGGCGTTGCGATTCATCCCCGGTCGAGATCGTTCCGTTAAATAATGTACCAGGCGCGGCGGGGCCCTGTTTACGCATCCTTCCGCAGTCCTTTTTCGAGTCCGATGCAAACGCCCGGAGCTCGGAGCCGCCTGCCGTCGGTGTAAGGATTAAACCGCACCGAAATTTATTGTCGAATGGAAAATTGGAAAGTCGTAAATAGAACGGCCGGCGGATGAGATGCGATCTGACCACTCGGCGGGCCGGTCGAGACGTTGGTAGCAAATTTATGTCTCCGTGCGGTGCGGCCCGGTCAGCCCGGAAGGATACTGTGGGGTCACTTCGAGCCGTTGATGAAATTCGGCTTTCGATTGCTCTTTTTTGGGGGGCCTCTGAAGTGTCTGAACACTTCAGACGCAAGTGACACTCGAAACTCGGGGTGGGAGCGATTGGATTGGAAAATTGGGAAAAAGTCCGCTCGGAAGGGTTCCAAAGAAAGCGGACTTTTTCTTCCCGGTGTCGTCCGAAAAGGAAAATTGGTTCCCTGCAGTTTTCGCACCTTCGAGTGGAAGGATTGTTCGGCACCTTATCTACCGAAGACGATGCCAATTTTCCACCATTTCTGGTCCGCTGTTTTCCATCGCCACTGCACGGCCGTAAACTGCACCATCCGGTGGTGGAGTCTCCCGATAAGTATCTCTCCTCGGTTCGAAGCGATCCATTTCAAGCACATCGTATTGGCCCTCGGGGGCAGGACACTCGGGCACACAGCAGCGAGCGTCTCCAAAGACACGGAGACACCTTTCGCGAGCACCGCGCGAGATATAATTTAAATGCAAACATGAACATGCATGAGGCTGACATTAAACGATTTGGGATGTTACGGTGCTCGCTTGCGCGATCCGATTTTTGCCCCTCGCGCTCCGTGGCCTTATTAGATTGGCTTCATCAGCAGGCCCTCAACCATCAACCCCGGCCAACGTTGATCAGCTCGCGATGAAATCCACCGTCGCGGGCCCTGTCTCGAGTACGAAGCGAGGCGATTGGAAGGAATTTAAATTGATTTTTTCTCACCGTCTCAAGCCGACGTCGTCGTGCCGCGGTCGCGATATTTGCGATTACACCGATTATAGGCCGGCCAGCTCGGCAGGCACTCGACGAGTATCAGCCCGAATGTCATGTTGAACCGAAGCCGAAGGAAATTGGTAAACGGGGGCCCCCCGTTAACCGCCCCTTCCGAGGGTCCCAATATGCAAATACACCAAACTCGCGAAACTCGCGGGACCCGCGGGACTCGCGGGACTCGCGGGGTCTGGTGTCTGTCTGGGCCGGGCCAAAAAGCCGAAAAGAATAATGCGGATGCAATCTTATATCACGCCGGGCGCGAGTGCATTGGGCGCGTCGCTAAAATTGCGATAAAGCCGGCGCGTTCTGGTTGCACTTGGCGAAGGATTTTTTGTGGAATCCGGGCCCGTTCCGTTCGTTGGCTGCAGAAGATAAATGTATAATTCGGCTTCCATTAGTGTCTGACGCGAGTAACGGGAGGGCACACGGGGAGCAGCGTGATGAAATGGCTAGCTCTCTCGCTGTGCACAACCAACACCCAAAGTTCTGTTAAAATTACAGTGGAAAGCGAAAACAAGTTTAGCTACTGAACATTAGAATAATATGTGCAAAAATGAGTATATCTTCTTTTTGAATCGCTCTTTGGAGACGTTGAATGTTAGTTTAATTTTCTAAGAGCAAAATTATTGCAGTTTAATGTCATTTAAATCGATCAGCTTGTTAAAACTTGAATTTTGAAGTTGTTCACACCAATTTTCTTCGTTTTGCTAGGTAATAAAGCAACTAGAGCAGATTTAGTTATTTGTCAGTAATGATAATTTGTTTTTTACATGTTTTTATATTCAAAATGCAAAATTAGTACTGAGACGGCCAACACACGGCCAACAATCCACAATATATTTTGCTGTTTCTCGTCAGCCTCAAAATATTATAAACTAACCGATCAAGAACGTCGAATGATCCTTAATATGAGTTTTAATGGCAAACATCTTCGGCCAAAATGAATCAGCAATTGGTTAAACAATCAAGGGTTATGAAAACGAAAATCGTAATCATTATATTGAGGCTCAACATCAAAACGAGTTGATAAAGTCAATCCACGTAACAAAATCGACAAAAACTAAAATCAGAAGATAAAGAACTCCTTTCCGTGTAGTCTATAGTCTGTAGTCTATAGAATGAAGACAAATCTGGGCCTGTTTTAAACAAATTACAACTCCCACTCCTTCTTTTACTATCGGCATGCTTTGAAACCCCGTTTATTGTGAGAAAAGCTGCTCTGGAGTGATGTATTGTTTACCAAGACTCAACTATCGTTATGAAGAGTTGAACTTGTCTGTTATATGGGGTCCAAATCAACCAAAATTATTCAAGAAGGAACAAGTCTTATTGGTGAAGATTTCACCGAAATAATATAATGTTATAATAATTATATAATGTTTTGAATTTATTTTGTGTTCTTGAACCGAACCTTTTTTCACTTTCCACGGTATTTATCTCACTTTTGTAAACCTTCATAAAACCCCCAGCACCTGGTGCTGGTGCCACACTTGAGCATATCTTCCAGTTGTCCCGCGCGAAGATATGTAATTTCTCTCGGTGAGCCAACCCAAGACAGCCGCCGCATTCTGGAAGACCCGTTCCGTCTGATGGATTTGGCTGCGAGTGTATGAAAATGGGGAAAAGGCGATCTTATTCTCCCCCTGGGAGGATGATGAAAGAGCATAAGGAATGCCCTGCCATCACGTTGCGCTGCCACTCCGTTCGCGGGGGTTTGATTGGCTCGGTTCATTTGCGCCGTACGAGTTCACGGCATCAAACGTCATCATTCTGCTCATACGCGGGACCGCGGGATCCGCGGGTTCTCGTCAACACGAATTCCCTTTCCGGTCCGGGAGCGGCGGGTAAGTGAGTGTTGAAGTGCACCGTAAGGTTGAAAGAAGAACTGCCAGAACTGCATGATGTGCAGAAAGTCTGGCCTGTCCTGCCCTGCCCGGGTGTGCCTGTGACCCTGTGAGTGATCTGTGACCACCAACCCGTATGTAATTCCACGTCACGATGCTGACGGGTTCGGGAATTGGATGGCAGTCCCGTTCGTCTCCCCTCTTTAATCCATCTGTTTCCACCAACTCGAGTGTGTGTTGGTGCAGGTTATGTTGCACATCGTTTGCAAGCATTTTGGCCATCGAAGGAGCTTTTCGCAACAATATTTTAATAATAATTTACACATCAACGAACCGGAGTCAAAGAATCTTTGGATGTTCTTCAAAACGACGGAAAAATCAGATTATTTAATACGATTTGCCGATGCGGATTGGAACCCCCGGGCAGCGAGCGAAGCAGTTATTAACGGAGCCCCCGTTGTCCCTGGTCGAGCCCGTCGAGTGACATGACCGGTCGGCCCTTCTTAGTGGCCCAATCCTCACATCATGAAGTCATGACACTCGTGGCCGCATATGAATGCGCTGGACGCGGACGCGATGAACCTTGACGCTGATGAGCGGGAAGGCTGTGTAGCCCCGTCGCCCCGTGCGCCCTGCCTCTCCCTGGGCGCTGTCAGTTAGCTTCTCAACAACTCCAGAGCCAGAGTCCAGGGCGGACCGCGGGGAAACCGAACGACGCCTTCTTCATTATTTACGCCTCGTTTCGCGGATTTTCGCGCGCGCCCGTAGTGGTCTCAGAATTGGATTTTGCGCGGCTTTTCGCGCAAACGGCGGGAAATTAAATGCTTTCCGTCCGGCCGTCCGTCCGACGATGTATGATTATTTCAGATTACATCTGTTTCAATTGGCGCTATCGGATGCGGCAGGGCAGATCGGTGGCCCGATCATGAAGATCGGAGCTGTTAAGCTGTTAAGTTTGGGTTCGATCGGTGTCTGCCGGGGGTATCATTACGGCACGGGGCCGGCGTTATTCAGCAGAAAAAGAAATCAGTCGACTCGAGTCGAGTCGAGAGAGGCTTCAATTTGTTGTTTTCCGCTGCGAAATCAGGGTGGACTTGAACGTGTAACCGATGGCGCCAAGATTCTGGTGCCGATGCAGCTGTCAGAATTCGGCTTTGGGTTTTCTGCGACGCGACATGTAAAGATAACTGCTTAGTGTGTGAATTCAATAAGGAATAGAAGGGAATTGTTTAAAGAATTAAATACACTGCAAAAGAGCTAGAAACGTAGCGAAATTAGCATGGACTGAAACAATATATTACAATAGTGTTAAGCGCACGAAAGCAACATATTTACGATGTCACGGAGTGAACGGATAAACGCTCCGAATCGGTCGGAATAAAATATCGATACCTAGCCCAAAACACGCTCAGCTCGGCCAAACATGCAAATTGCTTGGCCCACCCCACTCGAAGTCAATCCCCGAAAACTATTACTCACCGACCGGAGTAGTTGGGTTGGCCCAACTATACTATAAAACCCGTCCCGACTCGACCCAACTCACGGGACTTTCGCAATCATTCGCTACAAAATAGCAATTTTCAGTCAATTATACGCCAACACGGAGCACCGGCTCTCTCGCAATCCACACGCAAACGGGGAGCAGCAGAAACTTTATCGCCACAAACTTCTCCGTCCGTCGGTTCGCCTGCCCCAGCGACTGCAGAAACCCGACCGTACCAATTTTCCATTAAATCAAACCACAAACTCGATCATTCGAAGGCGTTAGGCGAAGGCCCGGCCCGCAACACCCGGACACCGAGTACCGGGTCCTGTGATATCCTTTCCTTGCCTTACACCGTTCCAAGTGTAAGTCCTGTGTGAAATCACACACCAACACACCCACAGCAGTGTAACGTGCCAACGTTTCGAACATTTCAATCCTGCTCGCGCCCCAGTTCGAAAGGATCGTCGTCCTTCAAAAAGTCCTCCGCTTCCATTCCGAGCGCATTAGAAGCGAGTGCCGGAGCAGCAGTGCAGATTGGTGAACTTTTTGCGGTTAGCCCGCCCCAAAAACCCGTCCATTGCGCGGAGCGTGGTGCATGTGAACGCAGCCTGGGAACCTGTTGGTGTAGTTCCCACGGCATGCGCCGCGCGGCCCACGTGGCCCAACGGTGAGCCGGCGAGTGCTCGGTTCGGAAAATAAATTAACAATTATGCAAAAATAGTTGCCCTAATCTAAGCCAAACCATCTCGCCCGCATCTCATCGCCAGCACACCGTCGTCGTCATTGTCATCAACATAATCATCGTCATCGATAGTGGGGTGGAAAACAATTCCGAGCAGTTCCTTCGCCGAGAGTTCGAGCGCTACAACTTTAAAGTAAACTGATCGCGCAACCCACATACGGCCCACGGCTTGGCTGCCGAACGCACCGAATAAGCAGCGAGTAAATTCAATTTAAATATTTGAATATTCATCCCTCGCTCGCTCCTCGAGAGTTCGAGAGATGCAGGTGGAGAATGTTTGCTTTTGAGCATGGGAGCTCCGAGGGATGCTCCGTAGTCTCGCTTCGACGCTGATGTAGTAGGCACTAGCTTCCCGGGGAGTTGTAATCAACTTCCGTGACGTGAGTCCTGTGAATGGATGTAGCGCATCATTTGCGGCGATGATGCTGACCACCGTCGGTCGGCGAAACGGTACGAGCATAGGATTGCAGAGCATGTATTTCGGAGAAGAGATCGCAACATGACAGCAGCTATAGTGATAGAATACTTGAGACGCACGATTTGCTCTAATACGACTCGTTGGAATGGAACGTTCCCGTTGTCAAAGTGTCCCACAATTTAATGAAATTAAGAGCATATTTGTTTTATCAAAACAGCTACAACTACAATGAAAAAATTACATACAAATATGTCTCTTGCAGCCATAAGAGAACCTCAATCCGTGTGCCAAACATTCGCATAATTCTGCTGTCCTGAGTTCAATTCGCTTTTCTGCTCCAACTCCCCAACTCACTGAATTATTTATTTAATCGGCCTTTCTCTAAAAAAGTCTGACCAAAATTATTTAGTCAAATCTTTCAATCTGATCATGCTATTATCTATGAACCGCCAATATTTCAAATTCAAATTCAAAAAATCTGCACGAGAGTTCAATGAACGAAAGCTTCACAAACGTTGAAGTGATCTTTTCGGGCGAAGGAACGCTCCACATTCGTTAAAAAAAAACATTTTCAAGATGCTGCCAAACAGGGGTCGAATCCAATAAGCCTGAGTCGAAACATTATTGTGTAAAATGTGTACTTACCCTGAGTTGGTTTAGGTGGCTCGCGTGGCCCATCAAGCGTTAAAACGGACTTTCGGCATCCTTTAGCGAAATTTTTGAATTTTTACACGAAACTGGTTTTATAATTTTTACATTTAATTGTTAAAACTGTATGACCGTGCAAAGCTGCACTTCCTTTCCACTCCGAACGTCTTTCAATCCGCAGTAATATCGGCAATGGGGTAGAAGCGTTGGCCATACCGGTCGATTCTGCATGAGGGTATCAATTTTTGTAGCCGTTCGACCGCAGCCACAGACAGCGAGCCGCCACACCAAAGACTTCGAAAAGACTCGAGGATCAATCTCTTCAACAAAGGGAACTTTTCAGGTATCTGGTAAAGCTCATCTTCCTTCATATTCTGCATCAGACAATATTCGTTCTGGTGAATGAATGAAAATGGGAAGAATTTATTGGATTAAACATGCTCTCTCTGTCTCTCTCTCTCTCTCCCTCTTTCTCTTTCTCTCTCTGTGATATAATATACACTTACCGATCTACGGGCTATTGTCAAGCCCCGAACGTTGTTGCGATGAATCCAACGAATTCTAATAGTGTCCGATATTTTAAGTTCCTGCAAATGTACCAATCTATCAAATCGGACAGAGTCATCTGCTGGTGTAGGCTGGTAAATGAAATCAAAAAGACCGAATTAGCGCGTTTGTAGCAATGAGGACCTACAAATCAACGTTCCAAATTACCCCATAATCGAAGTCTAGATCTAAGCATCGAAGACTAGAAAACCTCTCGCAGATGAACGGAAATATAACGCAAGGTATGCGTTCCTTGATTAGCAGACAGCTCAATTGTGGAACAACTTCGAAAAGGTTCTGGAGCAGTACTCGATGAGGATTCATTTTCAATTCAACAGATTCTAGCGACGTCATAACTCCACGAAGAACATTTCTTTCCACTTTTCCTTCCAATGAAAGGTGCTGTAAAAATAACATATTTAGTAAAATATTCCTTTTTGCTTTTCATTTGCTTACCTTCAGCTTACTCAGCTGCACCAACGACTCCAAAAATCCTTCGTTCGGATCCTTCAGAGGAAGCTCTAGATGTGTAAGCTCAGGACAGTGTTGACTAATAGATTCAACCCATTCTACCGGAATAATCATACCGGAGATGGACAGCCGGCGAAGGAAGGGGTGTCTTCGAAAAAAAGCACCACCTAAGCGTGCAAACCATCTAAGCGTCCCTTGGGGTCTAGTATGAAAATGCCATTGCATGGAGGCCAAGGTAAAGTCCTCTACAAGTGGGAACGTTAGCTCAAGAACAGAATGCAAATATTTTCCTTCTATACACTCCACACGAGCGAGTTTCAACTGTCCACTAAGTACTTTCCACGCGTTCATTTCCACATCTGTCCTACAGTTCATCTTAAGATACTGTAAATTTGGAATATTCGTGCGGAAGAAACTGAATAGCTGTCGCCGATTTGGGCTCTTTAGTTCCGGTAAAAGCCGGAAAGGCGCCCAAGTTCCGCTGTATATATGGTCACTGTTATGACCAATCGACAACAGTTGTAGTTCGGGAGCTTCCAACAGAACCTGTCTTAATTCCTGAGAAGAAATACTAGTTTGAATCAGCAACATTCGGACGTGTGGCTTTATCGTGTGCAGTAATCGTACTAAGCCTTCAATCTGAACATCGTACACCCTCGGTTGACGAACGTTGCGATAGTTCCTTTTTGTGTTGAACAAAAATTCACAATCGGGAATTTGCTTCACCAACATCACACGGTCCATTCTTTGACCAGAAAAGGTCAGCTCGGACCACCGCCGACACACGAGGGACGCTAGCTTCAATTCGTACACATCTAGGTGATCGAAAATCGTGCACAACATCTGCCGAAAACAAACAATGGTTAGTTAGCTACATTTACTTTTCATTGTCAATCACTTACTTCATCGGGCAAGTCGTTTAGATTCATTTTTCTCGAATGTTTCTCGTTGGAATGTTGGCTTTCACGAATGTTCTCTGCTCAAAAATGATTCGCGTTGTTGTTGAAGCGATACCAGCTAAATCCAAAGTGTATTGAAAACCGCGCTGTCAAAATTAATGTCAAAAGGACAGGATTACGCAACCGCAGTCCAGGGTTGTAGTCACGAACATGGAAATCATGTTAGCAGACCCCGTCTAGTAAGTGAACCACATCTAAAAAAAGTGATTAAGAGTAATTAAACTTACAACTAAAAGCCAAATTTACAACTAAAATTGTTACATTTATTTTCTGTCGCTCCTCTCGTGAGTTAGTGACGTACTAAATAAAAAAAGATGTCAGCTTCTCTTTCGTTTCGTGATGCGAGGGGCTCAATAAATATAAGTTCGCTTTTGATCTAAGTTTTCTCGCGATCATTTATCGCGATAATGCATTTGTGTTGGTGCTAGCTAATCTCGGTGCGAAGTCAATCCGTTTTAGCATCGCTATGTCCTTAAACATTGTCCTTGCGTTGTAGTGTTGTTAGTGTTTGGCTTGGCTTTTGCTGAGCTGGTAAAATTAGCAACATTCTCACCGGACGAATTGGTGCCGCTTCTGCGAAGTACTCCGTTATTGTCTGTAACTCGCTCGCGCATACGCAAACGAGGTCTGTTTAAAAAATATCGCCAATTTTTTATTATTTATTTTTTTTTTGAATATCTTTTTGGTCCCCTTCAAAGTAATTCCTATCAGATCACTTGTGCTAACATTTTATCCAATCAACGAAGCACTTCAAACTTGTGATCTTGTTCAGTTCCTCCTTCGATGCCGTTATTATCTCGTCAGTCGATGAAATTCAGTTGAAAACACTTCATAGAGTCTTGATCTCCATTAGTATCGCCAACTGCGAACCCATTCCGTTAAGTAATACGAAGGCTCACTTACAGTGAATATTTCGCTTTGGTTGCGATGAACCTACTTCACCAGGCTGTACACAGGCCTTGTTGCGTTTAGGATTCTCGTAATAAATCCTCTTTTCTCTATATAAATAAATTAATAAACATATCTAATAGTAAATTTTAAATACGATTCTTGCCATTCACACAAACCACAATCTTCCTGCTCGATGCCTAGCGCGCAGTCAATTTACTTGACCGGCGAGTCGCACAGGAGTTACGTCTAACGAGTCATTATTAGTTTTAAAAAGAACTCATTAGAGTCGTGATTAACGAGATCAAACTGGCTGTCGGCAGCTGACCATGGGCAACGTCGAAAGCCAACGGAAAGCCAACGGAAACCCGCAAACGTAAACCAAAAACCCCGACCCAACCACTTAAGTTGGTTCCGTTCTTTGCGCGGTTCGATTCAACAAGTTCTCCTTTGCGTTTCGCGTGCCAATAAGATGTGTTTTTTTTTGGGAGACGTTGCCGGTTCAAGAAGCGACAAAGAAAAGGAAGTCCGTCGAAAAGGGTTGAGTCGAGGATTTACTTGTTATCGCCGTTCCCAATCTGCAAACGTCGCGGCGGTCGCGGCTGAGAAAGTGCAACCCCCGGCCCGAAAACCTGCCAAACTGCACTCTGCACGGCTGCCAAACCCGTCAATTGGCGCACGGCACCACACGGCCAACTAAACGAGGCCAGCAGGAACGGAGGAGGAACGAGCTGTGAAGTGAGTTAATTGCCTCAAATTAACATTTAACGCCGCGCACTGCTGCGCGCGCACCTGATACGAATGTTTATCGCAGTTTTATTTTTTCTGCACGCCCGTCATCGTTTCGCTTTCCTTCGCCAGCGCTTACTCCGGTCGGCGGTCCGGACGACCTAATGAGGTAATTGGGCCCAGCCCGGCAATCGCAAAAAGTCAGCCAAAGCATTCGCGAAATGCATCCCGCAATGCCAGGCTGCTGGGCCCCGGTGGTCCGCCGTGATCAAATGGCCGACGCAATACGGCCACGGTTAATCGTCCGGTTGACAGTTAATTACGATGATTTTCTCAAAATATCCCAAACACCGGAAGAAATGTCGCTCGTCCCGGGGAGGCGCCCCTGGGACGATGCACATAAATTGCATTCCCCTCGGGGAGCCGGTTCCGGAAGAGGTTCGCCAGCCAAGTGCCTCGCTTTGTGTGTGGCGGGACCCCGAGAGGGGGTCGAGCCGAGCATTTAATTAGGGCGTGCGACGAGTGAGGTTTGGCTTCCGGTGGCGCAGCCACCAGCGGCAAAGGCATCGCGACAGAGCCGTCAGAAATCGGTGACCAGCCACCCACCGTGACGCAACAAAGACGCAATCCAAAATGTCAGCCCATCTCTTTATTGACGTTCTGCTTAACGGTAAATCAAAGGGCCCGGGACCTTCGCGAGACGTCGCATGGCTTTGTTTGTGCTGGCGCCGCGGAGCATACGAAAGTGTTTAACGTAATTTATGGTTATCATATGTTTTGTCGGTTTGAAATGGGCTTTAGGTGTGACTTTTGAAAGGCACGCTTACGGACAGTTAATATAGTGTAGTGATGGTAACTACATTTAGTTTCAAGTTTCATTACAATTTTCATTTCAATTAAAACAAACAAGTTTCAATTCAATCTGTCAATTCTTTCTTTGTTTACAAACCATTTAGTATCGATGTGTTATAATATTGATGTCAAGGACGTGCAAAAATAGTAGCAACACTTGAAATCGTAAAAAAATACAGGATACCGTATTGGAAAATCGTCGAGTGACTAAAAGAGATTTAGTAGAGGCCCTAGGCATCTTATTGGGCAATGCAAGCAATATTTTGACTGAACTGGTTTTTTTTTCAACTTCTAGCTAGCGACTTCCATCTGTGTCGAGACATAAAAGTTCTCGCGTTGGAACAACTGTACTGAGGTTCAGGCAGACTATATTGAACTTCGGACCCAGACTCCACCAAAATCAATGCCGTACACGGCTTCTATGTTGATTATTTAGTTTCGGCCTTTTGGAATGCCCTCGAGCTATGGACTTCGCTGAAAATTCCAATTTCAATTCTTCTAAGATGCGTGTCACAAGCCACCAGGATATCAACGACCCAAAACCCAATAGCTAGCTACCTAATGTGTGCAAAAATAACCCCAAAAAGTTGTATGTTCTTGGAGTCGGGTTTCGTTTAAATAGGTTAAAAATAGGTATAAAAATGGGCTCGAAAAAAAAAGGTTAACAACAAAAGAAAAAGGTCCTTTAAGCGAGTAATGAGGTCACACGTAAAAAGAGGCTCTGTCGCAAGTCAATAAATGATGGCATTTTGGTGATAAGACAATGTTATTAACAACATAAAACCAGTAAACTGTAGTTGTAGATCTTACAACGATTCCCGATCTTACAACAACAGAACCGCCTTAGACACAGACATGATGTAATGTTGACCGCTTCGCAAATCACCCAAGGAGACCCGATCAAACCCTCGGCTCGGGTGATTTGTGCATTTTAATGTCACTGATTCGTCGTCGTTTTTTTCCATTTGCTATTCGATGATACCAATTTGCTCACACTTCACCTGCCTGCCTGACTGGCCTCTCCAATTACCAAGATCAATGGCTCGTTAGAATGCCCGACGGTCGGAATAGAACACCCCCCACCCGCTCGCGAGTCGCCCGATCGATCATTCACGAAAGCTCCCATCAAAGCCTTGACGGCTTGAAAAATGACAACCCGAGAATGAAACATAGCCGGGCCAGGCGGGGAAAAAAACCCGAAGCGAAGCATCAAATTATAAATATTCACATATTCACACTCGCGTGGATGGTGCGAACTGTTGTTCGTCCGGGCCGGGCCGATTGGGCCGTTCGTCTCGGCATAAAAGCTGCCATCCGTCAGAATGTGTCCGCTCCGGCCTCTGGCGCAACAAAGTAAGGAGCTTGTAAGGAGGGGATAAATGATGAGTGTATTGTGCCGCCACCTTCGCCGCCGCCGCCGCCGCCAGCGACTCCGTTTTAATGGCGGCCACGTCGACCACTCCGCGGGTGCCTCTTCGGAACCCGGTGATTACATTTTAATCACACTTCAGGGGCCCCATTCCACCCACCCGACGCCCTACGCGGGGATCATAAGAAGAAGAACCCCCGGATACGTTCTTCGGCTCCGATCACTTCGATCGCGCGGGCGCCCATTGTCCATAACGGGCCATCGTTTCGGGACTCGGTTCTGGGCAACCGGCAACCCTTCGCACCGGTTGTCAGCCTACCGTGTGTTCCCCCGGTGGGGGGGCGCTGATGGCTGGCTGGCTGGCTGTCGGAATGGGGCGACGGAATTCAAAACTCCCAACTCATCGGGGTACGTTGGGAAGCCCATTGTTGGAGCATCACGCCTGGCAGACAGGAGCCGGGAGCCGGATAAAAGCGGACCAATAGAATTCAGCCGAAACGAAACCGAAAGCCAGTCTCGGCAGGCAGGACACCCTTCGGCAGGCTCCTTCGCGCGGGGCCTGGCGTGAGCACAATGCTCAATTTAGCTGCCAACTACCAAGTACGATGGCGTGTGTATCTTTGGGGCAGAAAATTGCACTCTCATCAATAATCGCGCACGTCGATGGCGATCTCCCGGTCCCCCGTAGCGGTCCCCACCAGTCCCGGCCCAACCCGGCTTTTGACAGTTTTCGTGGACGTCCCAGAGGACGAGCGGAATGCTTTCGGTGCGGCAGAACTGCCCCGAACTGTGATGCCTTCGGATCCCGGGGTCCTTGCCCGGCGGTAAGAAGAACCCGCAATTAAACGTGCGCAGTGCAATCGATCCTCCTCCTCCGCCAGGGTCCGTCGTTTGGTGATGGGTTCCACTTTTCATTCGAGACATTCCGCGCTCCGCGCTGTCGTGGCAAAGAGCGCCAGGGAAGTGAATTAAAATTCCACGGACCCCCGAGGATCCCCCCGGTGATCCTGGCCGGTTGGCAGGTTCGCCTTAGAAGGCGAAGGTGATACGGAAACATCTTAATCATATTACGACCCCGGAATGGTACGGATATTTCGCTTTTTATGCTGCTGCTTCTTGGGCCGCGACGTGTGTCCAATGGCCACAGCCTTCTTCTTCGCCCGCTCTTTACGCCGCGTTGCGCGATTTTTCCGCCTCCTTAGGGTGGCGGCCACGGCCATGACGTGAAATTTTTATTCGTTTCAATTAAGTGTAATTTTATCGTCAGATGGATGACGATCAGCGATGACGATCGGCGGTGATGTTGCGCCAAGAATCTATCTAATCGCGTGGCGGGACCCCGGGGCCCCGGTCCGGTTCGGTCACGGAAGGCCTAGCAGTAAAACTTTGATCAATTAGCTGCTTTCTCGGGGTGGGGTGTCTCTGCGGGGACACACTGCGCGTGGCGGCACGATCGGAAATAAATTGTTTTGTCCCCGGGCTGAGGCAAACATTAAAATTGCTCACGGATCATGTTACGATGTTGACGGAGCGCATTTTTTGCCAACTTGACCAACCGGGCAAACTTTATGTTCACCGCGTGCGTGTTCGTGTTTGTGGCCAGGTTGAATGGCCATTCGTCGTCCATCTGCTCGCTCTCGATGGCTGGCTGGTTCATCGCATGTCGCTCTATGTAGGGTAATGGTCGGGCCTTTGCTCCTTTACTTAGTCGTTATTCAACACTCCGGAAACGTAATGTTCAAACTTTTTCTTTTATCTTAGAAGAACGGACCGGGCCGTATTTATTACATTAATTATCAACTTAATCTAACTTAACGAAATAAAATAAGGAAAGATGTGGCGTGTCCTTCGTGATTGATTAGCATACGGCGACGAATCTTGTCCAGGTGTAATCCTTTGAAAGCGCTGTGGATTATGGAGCTAGATGGCTCTAGCTCGCAATGTGGTTCTCCTCATTATGCTTTTTGGCAAATTTAACTTATTTTGACATCAGGCAAATGATTTCATGACGAAAAAGAAATAAATTCAGTTTGCAACTTATCTTTGAATAGGTTAAACCATGTCGACCTTTGTGCCTGAAAATAACGTTTTGCGCGGATCATTGTTTTTCTGCTACCTCCTCAAAAAACACTGCTACATAAGTGCATCAAATGTTGCTGTGATGTGATGCATCAAATGTGATGCTTTTGGAAGATCGCAGCGTTTTGAGGGGTTAAAAAAATGTAAACATGGCATTTGGCATGGCAACACTTTGACTTCAAAAACAATGGAAGAAAATTTTGACTTCAGATGGGAGAAATGTATACCTTGCGATGGCACATACTTTGAATAAAATAGAATTTTTCATTTTAATGTAATACATATGATTTGTTTGAAAAAAATCTCCTTTCAGACCTGATACGATCATTGAATAGTCTTCTTTTTCTGACGTACCAATTTGTTTTACTTCTGTATCGAGCTTTAAGTTTTTCCTTTGATTGGCATTGGCGTTGATAAAATGAGAAATAAATAAAAAATAATTAGGTTTTTATGCACAAAAGTGCTTAATACAATTTTGACGAAGTGTAACATGAAATAGGATACGATTGACTGTTTAATCTTTCGTAAAACTCTTTCGTAATGAAGAAACGAAGGTGAATTTTTACGACATCTCTCGGCCGTATCGACCGGAAATGCCTATAACGCAACTGAAATGCCCAATTCCCAAGCCGATGCAATGAAAAGAAAAGTAAAACGCTAAGAAAACAAACCCCGGAGCCGTTGCAGTTTACTCCAGTTAACGGCCACAAATTGGACAGTCGTTATTGTTATGCAACGGTTTACGATTTATGTTTAATTTGCTTAATTTTTCGGACCCAAACCAACGACGGCGAACGGCTTACGGCCGTCCCCGGTTGTGAGTGTAAACAATAACCAAAAAACGGCGGCTGTCCGCCAACTGCTGAATCAGCCCGAAAACGGCCATCAAATGCACCTGTGCCGCGCCTGAGCCGGAACACGCCGGGGTACAATTAAAAATTTTCTCCCCACGAAAAACTAGAGCTGCGTCGCTCCGACTCCGGCTCTGGGCTCCTCCTTCAATCAGGGGCACCAGAAAACAATCATTACAAAATTACCGCCGATTGTTTCATTTCCTACCCATTCCGATCGGCCACGGAAGCTGCCGGAGAGGCGCTGCGCTTAAGTGTGTGCCGAGCGCCCATAGTTAACACCACCACCACCACCAACAGCCCGGCAGGAGCATCGACGTCAGAGCCGGTCCACGGTGGGGCCAGATTTCCGAAGAAGCCACCGGCCGGTAGCCGCAGCCGCGGCCGCGCCCGCGAATCCGACCGAGTCACGCTCGGGAGCCAATTTTCGAGCGTGAGTGTAAAAAGCTTTCAACATTCAACGTCTTCCGCCCGCATCGCCCCCGGCTGCTGGCTGGATGGATGGATGGACGGTGAAAGAACTACGCATCCCGCTCGTCCTGCCTCTCTCTTTCACTCTTTCTCTCCTGGTTGGCCCTCGGTCTCGTTTGCCACTTAAACTTTGAAGCAAGCCTCTCGAAGCCTGCCACAGCGCGCAGCATAATCATCGAAATTACCAATTTAATTTCCTATAGAGTTTTTGGCTATTACCTGTCATTATTATTGTTTCGCTCGGAGCTCGGAGGCTCCACCAAGGGCTCGGCAGCACGATGGCGACATCGAGCGAGCCGAGCCGCCCGAGAGCTGTGTAGTGCCGATCATGCTGAATGATGATGAGATGATGATGGTTACCATAAGTGCACATCAGCATCTCAATTGTACCGGGCCATGCTTCTGGGGGCCGCCATTCTGGCATTCGTGGTCACGGTTGGTGCCACGGTGGTGGTTCGTTGTTGTTCTAAACGCTGGAAAGCCTAAACGGGGCCCCCACGCTGGAGACAGCCGTTGGCGGTTCTTGGCGAGTGCCGACTAAAACGGGGTTAAACCGGGAGCCTGCTCGGCGGACAGAGCGCGGGGATCGAGAGAGGCGGCTATGCTGGCATTCCGACGGACCGACATTACCGCTAGAAGCTGTCCGTAGCGTAGGGTTATTGGATTTTTGATCTCCCCTTTCGAACGCCTTCGCGCCCTCTGGTGACGGCTCCCGGGAAGCTCCGTCTCCACGTAGCCCCGGTGGAACGGTTTGTTAACAAGCTTCTCGGGACCCTCTCTCTCTCTCTGTTCTAGTTCTCTTGGGAGGGGTCTGCGGCTATTTCGGACCGTGGGGTGCTTCCCATTAGGCTGCGCAAAGTGCACGGCACGACGCACACAGCACGGTAGTGCTCTTGATGGCCATTCGCGAGGGTAGTTTATGGGTGCCCTAGGACTCCGGCTCCGAATCTGGGCTGCCTTCGGAAGACCTGTCGCCTGGCGCGCGCGCGCGCGCTCACGGACTGGCTTGATGGATCGGCGATAATAACGTGATCGTCAAACAGACTTAAGACCTAAATGAAACACAAGAAGCAGAGCGTGCTGGTGGCTAGTGCAAGTGAAAGAACTTGCAGCGGCGGGCCCCAGATGGTGGAGATATTTTAAAGAAAAATGAGCTACCCATTAGAGGACGGTGGCCATTCGACTTGGCGTTCGTTTTGTGCCCGGACTCGGGGCAGCGATCTAGAGTAAGTCATCAGCCGGCCGGCCTGATTATCTTCTCGGCTCGGCCCCACGTTCTAGGCCATTCCTTTACGCAGAAGGACGCTTAAATGGGATAATTTAGTTGAAGCCATGGCTCTCAAGGCGCGCAAAAGTTCAATAGGGGCGCACCATTATTGATCGCGCGCAAGCCGGTCGCAATAGACCAGTCAGGGTCCGTAGGGATCTGGTTTCTGGAAAAGATTGGCTAAATTTCTGGTTTCACGCCATTGTGCTTGGTCTATTCACACAGCTTACAAAGCGGTTGCGATGTGGGAACTTGCGAAATAAAGACTCCGATAATAATACGGTGGGAACTTCAGCAAGAAATTTAAAAAGAAGGACTTAATCAAATCTCAAACGTTGCACCTCAAAACGCTCAAATGAGTGTTAAGACGGGCAACACCGCTTCGTATTTTACGGTTTAGGTATGTGCGAATTTATGGATACTTCATCAATTTTAGAATGTTTAATTTCTCCCACCAAAGATCCGGAGGCCGGGCTCGTAAAAGTTTTCAATTTGCTGCTCGCGTCATTAAAATCGAACCGAAGAAGCCGGGCCCCGTGAACCAACCGGAACTCCATCAGGTGGCCGCCACCAGGAACCGCGGGCAGCGGAATTTATTGTCATGTTGCCCTGAATCTGCCCCAAACCGGCCCCGGAAAGAGCCTCATCCTTTCTCTTATCCATGCACCACACCCGTGTGCTCGTAAAGAACTCGGGCCTCTTGCGCAATTCGGTGGCGCTGCGCTTTCCCCGGCATCGAATGCCAAATTCCGTGGGTCGCTCGCCACGAAAGCATGCCAGTTATTAAATATTTTACAACGTCATGCGTCAGCTCATTTAATCATTGCGACTGGCGGCGCCAAAATGCGCTGCCTTCTGGGCGCGGATTGCAACCACACACACACACACACACACACACACACACACACACCCGACACCCGAAAGACATATTGTTTTTCCGTGTGGCTCCACTGTGGCACTGTGGCCAGGAATATTAAAATGTGTGCCCACCGAAACTCACCAGCATGATGATTGTGTTTGGTGACATTTTGGCACACACGCAACTTGGCGTAATTGCTTGCGTAAGTGTCGTGAATTCGCTTTGCCGTTTTGTCCGTTTTTGGGGCCGACAAACAGTAGACAAAATCAGTAGATTACGCAAGAAGGTTCCACACGGCGCGTTACGGTTGTTCATTTCAATTTCGCAAAGATTTTGCACTTCTTTAGAAGGTCCGCTCCGTCCCGTCCTCCGACACCGAGCACCGTTTTATGAGTGAGAAAGTTTCGCACCCAAAAGTTGCACCCAGAAGCGTAAAAAGCGGAACCAGTGCCAGAAAACCGGTGTGTAATAAAGTCTTGCGTCAAGGAGCAGGATCAAGCAGGGACAGGGAAAAGAATGACTACACTCGTCGGTGACTCGGTGCAGCTCAGGATTAAAATTGGACCACCGAGTGAAATAGCGTGGACCGGGTAAACGAGCCTTCTGGGGATCTTACATCCTGCGTTTGGGGCTGCTCGATCTTGCACTTGAGAACTGCCGCCTTTTATTGGTGGCCGTAAAGTGGCGAAGCGTTCGAGAGGGCGTAAGAAAAGCACCGAACGGTCTAATAAAACAAGTTCATCAAACGAGTTCGTTGGGAGTTCACGGGTTTTACGAGACGACGGAAACAATGGGGACACCACTATCTGAAGGAAGTGTGACATAGTAGGGAGTTTAAAGCGAGCGGTAACTGTGTAAGAAATGTCCGTCTTTTAATAATCTATTAGATAAAGGAAATTTAGGGCAACAATTGCTAAAAGTATCTAACCATTTGGAGCGTATCAATTGTTCACAGTCACTTAAAGCGTTAATGTGAAACACACAACAATGTGCGCTCCACCGAAACTCGAAGCATCAACAGCTGATCATCGTTTTGTCGTCATGCGGCTTCTTTTAGGGGGCCAAACATTTCTTTCTCTCTCTCCCACCGTTCTTTCGATTGTTGCCCGCCGAGTGACGAAACAGTGCAATAGAATTACAATTACGGTAATTAACCCCGTTTTAGGACCGCCTCGCATCGGCCGCGGGTCTCGGGTCTCGGGTCTGTTTCTGTCTGCCCGTCGTTTGCCGCACGAAATTTCCACAGCATAGCGGCAGCATAAGTGGCGTCCTCCACCAAACGGCGCACCATAATGGCGGCTCGGGATGGCGCCCTCTCGTTTAATGCCGGTGGTGGAAACATGTGTAAAAGAGCAACCCACTCGACGGCCTGGCCCACTTGACTGGCGTTTTCCACTCGATTGGCCAACGGAAAAAGGCGCGGACGACATCCGGGCCGGGGCCTGGGCCCAAGCGACAATCGACACCCAATCGAACGCCAGCCCTGAAGATGACAGCCACAGAGCAGAGCACTCGAACGCGGCTCGTTGGTCGGTCCCCGTCGGTCGTGTGAGCCGCCCGATGATTGGGGTCCATTGTTTCGCGAGCTGACGAGGAGTTTTCCCATTCGTTTCCCACCACTACTCACCCGAGCGCTCGAGCGTGAAAATTCTCGTTATCGGCGAACCGGTGACAGGATGTGTAGGGTAAGCAAATGAGTGATAAGAGTCAGAATGGGCCGGGCACGGTAAAAAGGAGCACGCTTCAGAAGTGTTCTCGAGTCGCGGCCGGGAATCGGCAGATCAACTTCACGTATCCCGCGGAGTCTGGCCCGGGGGGTCGATTTTCTTCTCGTTTTTCATTCATTTAATCGAAAAAGTGCTCTTCAGTGCTCACGGTCTCTCTGGCACGGTGCCGTCAACAATGAAGGACGCGAAAGTGTGGAAAACATGACGGAAGTGTTCCCTACTCGAACGGAACAAACGCAACAGCCGTTCTTCATTGTTCAGTGAAACAGTGAACAGCGTGACAGTGAGGAGGCAAAAACTAACCTTTCTTACAGTTAAATTAGTTAAATGCAAAAGAACGCACTATAAAAACTCGAACCCCCCCCAACTCAGTTCTATCGGGCGGAGCTCGATCGTTTCTGTTCAAAGCCCAGAGCCATTCGAAACTGAATTTACGTCCCACGAGGTACGATAAATATAACCGACAAATGGTAGAAATATTTAAAGCTCACCGTGAACTTGAAATATACGGTCTCGGCCATAGTTTATCAATGGCACGGCAGGTTAGAAGACAAAATCCAAAAACCCGAAGGACACCGTGAGCATGTGACTGACGAAGAAGCATTCCGGGGATGCTCGAATTAATTAATATCCCATTTCAAACACCCCGGCTCGCGGCCCGCCCCCTTTAACCGACCCCCTGGACAGGTAATGTTTGCCAAGGAATTAGGCCTCCCTATAGCTTCCAACATGCCTGTTTTACCCACGTTCCGTTCCAGTTTCCAGTTTTGGGTGGCTCACTTTTGATTTCGTTTCGCCGGAAAGCCAGAGTCAGAGAGAGCCGAAAAGGTCGATCGACGGGTCGGATTTCACGGCGGCGACGACGACGACGACGACGACGGGCGCGACGTAGAAGGACCTTCCTCGCGGACCCGCTCTCTAGCCAAGAAGCCGATTCCTGGCGGGCCGGCCTGACTCGGTCCGATTTGCTATGTAAATTTTCGGTTCCCATCCGCACGCTGCGCACCCGGGGCAGCTGTCCAATTAAATGTGGATGATGTTCGAACATGGGTCCCACCCGGGGGTCTCCTCCTGGGGCCTGGGTCGGGAGAGAGTCGATCAATCGATGGCCACCCATCGATGGTTTGGGGCGCGGTCGGTTTCGGTTGTTTCTCGCGCCGAGCCGGCTCGCTCCACCTGTTGGGTTCGTCGCTAACGGAACAAATTAAATAAAGCGAAAACACAACTACCGCTCCGGGGAGATCCCCGGACTCATTCCCGGGCCCGGGCTTCGTCTTCTGTTTCTGGAGCATGGAAATGAATCTTATTTCTATGTGGCGTTCGGAGTGTGTTTTCGTTCGATTCCGCAGCTTGTTAACAAAACGACACCGGGCATCCTCGACCGGGACGTCCGACGTCGTCGGATCGATTTCAATCCGAAGCCCCAGCCCGCGCGGATGATTCGCTTCGAAAACGGGAAGATTAATTTGAACGCTTGGACTCAACCGCACACGATATCGGGGCAGCGAAAGCGTGCTCATCGAAAAGCACGCACGATTAGTGCTTTAGATCGCGAACGATCGTTGCACGCGACGATGACGACTGAATGGTAATTAATTATGAGACGAGCGATCGATTTAATCCTTTTTTCGAATAAAAGATACTCTTTCCGAGCCGCTTCAAATGGGTGCGCGTGCGCGTTTACATTGGCTGCTTCGGTTCTGCACTCGCGTTTACACTCGCGAGTTTGCCGCTCCAATGGACGTTGATGCGCGGCGAAAGGATTATCGCACTCGCGGCGGAACCAGCCCCAAAACCAGAACAGGAACAGACAGGAGTCTAGACGAATTAAATGACCACTTGCGGATGCTGTGCGGACCCGTATCCTGTCGCGATACCGCCGTACATGGGATGTGGGGTTCTGCGACGCTTCCCACCCAAAAATAAACGCACTATCAGCGCCGGGCGACCGGAACGGGATGGCATTTTCGTGTAAATTTATCGGAATCGAAATAAATTTCACGACCCGTTATCGGGGCCCGTCCACACGCGTGTGCCCGTGTGTACAATTTAATCCTTCGCCGTTTCCTGGTCCACGGAACGCACGGTTCGGTGCGTTTGTCGCCCGTGCTTTTTTGGTCACCGTTTGGTGCTTTTGGTCCCAAAACCGTCCGGTTTATCGGGCGAACACCGAATCCGGGGGCTCTCGGGAATGTTTACATTCACCTGGTTTTATGAGGCCGTGTTTTTTGTTTGTTTTTCGGTTCTTTCGGAAAACATTTTCGGTTCGTCGGAAACCATCTCGTGGCGGCTATCGCTCGTCCTGTACTGGCGATGCTGGCCTTTGATTTATGACCCGTTTGGGGCCGTTTGTGGCGCGAGTTGCACCGCAAGAAGTGCATTCCGGGCGAGCCGAGCTCCATTGGCGCGAGTGTAATACTACTTTCGCGTTTTGCGCTCTTTTTGTGGTCTTCCAAAACATCCTTTCGAATCGGCAAAACAGAAATTCATTTCCTATCGCCGTCGGTGTTCTTACCTTGGCCAGTCGACCATCTTTCAATTTTATGCCCTCTGGACCGTGGTTTGCTGCCGAAAAACGGCAGACCACGGCGTAAAGTGTGTGTTTTGAAGATAAAAAAATGATGGATCATTTTTTGATGCAACGGGTGCATTTAATGCACCGCCACCCATCGTCCCGGCGGCTTATCGGTGTTTCATTAGCTTTTTGGCAGGCGTCACGGGTTGGGTGAATAATTTATGCGAATCCGGACCATCTCCCGGGGCCCGGACCTGTCGGAAGCCACCGTGTTCGCGGGGTCACTTAAAAGCGAGGCGAATGGAAATGTCTTGTAATGTTTTCCGTTTGCGTCGGCCGTGCCGTGCTTTTGCGTAACGCTAACGGCCGGAGATGGCGGAACTTGACCACTCAACGCCTTCGCCGGAGATAAGCCAGCGGGTTAATGCGTACGATAAGACGGTTGCAGTTGGAACGTCGCGCATATTTTCTCATAATGGTGAGTTTGATTTATGAGATCGTTCTGCATGCGCCACTATCAAAATGGTTTCAAATTGCCGCTCAGCTGCACTTTTTGACGCTTCTTTCGATGTTTGAGTCAAACGTGTGAAACGAACCAATGTTCTTCACTCACCATCAATATAATTTGGTTCGTAATAGGTTAATTAGATGATCACTTTAGATTTACCTGAAGATTTACACAGCTGAAGGCCGTAATGCCAAAGGTCATTCAAGTGGCGTGTGTTTGGCACCATTTCAATGATTTCACAGATGTGCCCGTTATCAGTGACGAGCTGATGGCCGATCAACACAATTGAAGATTTATCTATCGTGTGTGTGTGTGTGTGTGTGCGTTACCGAACGATCGGGAACGGTGAATGCGTTCCGCAGTGATCGTTCAGCTTTTCGACAACGTGGAATTTGGGATCAACTTTTAATGGCCGAGACAAGTTTCGGGCTCAGTACGGAATATGAACTTATTTCCTGGTGCAATCGCTTCGTTTTAGGAAAAATATGCTCCTTTTGACTAGCGAGTGACAGCCAGTTAATGCTACAGACTACAGTGATCCTAGTGATTGGCGAGGTGAAGTGAATTTAAATAGTTTATTTAAATAGTGAACTTAGAAGAATAGTTTAGTAGGTCATAATTTATGGGACTAGAGCGGGTTAGTGCTATAGATTACAGTGATCGGAGTGATTGGCGAATATTGTTTCAAGTGAAGTGAATTTAAATAGTTTATTTAAATAGTGAATTTGGAAGGTTAGTTTAGGAGGTCATAATACCTTTTTGAAGTTGCTTCTTTGCAGACCTTTAAATGTTACCATTTGCATCAAATAATTATACAAAACGAGTGTTTTAATAGAATCCGATGTTTGTGAGAATGTGCCTCGTTCGGTGATGTGTTGGTGGTGTGCGACAATTTTGCGAATGACTCCGAAACTCGATTCTCGACGGTGCTGCCGATGAATGAGGTAAGGTCGTTGGACCCTTGAGTGTTTCTAAAACACTCTGCTCGCTTCCGTGCCATGGACAACTACGAAGCAGCAATCTTGTTCGTGATGATCAGTCAATAAGGACAGAAAAAATATTATTTTAAACTTCTTCACCATTTTAAAGGTCTAGTTTAGAACAAGTTTCCAACTCCTTTCACTCGATTCGTTGTGATCTTCTTATCATAATTTCATATTCCGTGGACAAAGTGCAAGGAACACCACTAACGAGTGTAAAACAAAGAATAACGCAAACTGCTCCAAATGCCTGGACCGAATTAAATTTATGGCCAAGCAGCATAGCCGAAGCCGAACCACTGTGCTCATCAAAAACATCAACAAACACGGTTCGAAAAACTGAGCAAAAATACCAATAAATCCTTTGCGAGCCGCGTCGCGTCAATGCGTTCCGGAAGCAATCCATCCATCCATCCATCCATCCGTCCGTCGACTGGCCGCCGGTCGACTGGTTCAACGTCGTCCCAAGACGCCAACCAAAACAAACGCAGCAAGAATTAAAAACAAAAAACGAAACATAATCTCCACCAAACAACAAGCCCGGCGAACTGCACCGCCGGCCGGCCGCAGCTCGATTTTAAATGAACAAAACAAAAAAACCGATGAACCCCGAAAACATAAATACCGAGCCCCAAATGGGGGCCCCGCGGGTTCGGAGCGATCATAACCATTACCGGGAGGCGATGGCGGTGAAACAACGAAACAAAACTGTGGTCGCGCCGATCTAATGGCCACCATTTGTTCGGACCAGGACCGAACCTGCGGGGGGTGGGGGGGGGGTCCCAATTCGATCGCGCGGAAGAAACTGTCGCCAACTCGCGACCGGCCCAGACACGTTTATCTTCGCCCTGATCGTTTAAGTCCCGAACGTAATAATCATTGGCAGGATGTCTTAAATTTAGAAAACGGCTGTCTCTCTCTCGTCTGTCCGTGCCCGTTTCTTACGCGTTTTCTGTTTCTTTTCTTCACAGGCGGTCCAGGGGCGCGCGGCCGGCGAAGGTAGGTCATTTTAGTTTTGTTTTCCCAAAAGCCCACCAATGTCTTGGAATGTCTGGCCGGGTGAAGATTCTAAATCAGCTGGTCAGTCAGAGTCTGACTGACTGACTTAAGCCGTGTGCCGGGGAGTGGCCGTTTTGCCCTACAACCACCCCGGGTTCCCAGCAGCGGCGAAGCCGTGGCCCCACGAGACGAGCGAAGAAAATAGGAAGCGAGAAAAATGTCAGCGACATTTTACGGTTATGGTTATCGCTATTGACAGAACATGACGTTACTTGCATATATGCGCGAGGCTCGATGTCCAGTGCAATGTCATCATCATCATCATCATCACGGGCTGTTGCTGCTGCTCAACGAGGGGCCACAACCCGACACCGTGAAAATGGCGATTCAAACTGCAGTTCCCCGGGCTTCGGGGCTGCTGCACATCTGCATCTTGTTGCTGCTGCTGCTCGGTGGCCGCACTGAGGTTGGCCTTCTCACGTTGGCCTCTTCTTCTTCTTCGGCTGCTGGCACATTTTTTTCTTCAGCCGCCTGACTCCATTTAATCTTTTCGCGATTTCACGATTCGCGGACGTGCGCCCGCGTTCGGCTTTCGGCGGATGCTTTCTTGTGCTCGGCCAACGCAACGGCGTCGACGATTGGCCAATAAAATGGAACGCAAGCCTCCTACGCGAGTGCGAAATCGGCCGTTAAGCAGCGAGCCGATTGCGGACCCGTTCCGGTAATTATCGCCTCGCCGGCGAAAGAGGTTTTTAAAAATAAATAAAAATAAATTTCATTCTTCGTTGCAGTTGCAGGGGAAGAGCCCACCGAATCGCTGACCACGCGCGCGCTTTCCTGTCCCCGGCGGCCATTCTCTGCCAGTGTCACACACGCTTCTCAGCGCGGGAAGAGAGTATGTTCGGGAAGCATTTTACCTTTCCCGAGAATTTACCATCCCCGAACCTTGAGATTATCGCTCGTCGCGCCAGGGCCCGTTGGCGACCATCGCCGTCGTCGTCGTCGTCGTCGTTGTTCTGGCCCCGAACGCCAAGCACGATGCGAAGAAAGAACGATTACCGGTCATTAAGAAGTTTAAAGATTTTTCATTCCTGCCTTGCACGGACGGGGAGACGCAGATTTGAGCAGATTTTCTGCAGCTCAGCCCCGTCTGCAGATTCCGGAGAGAAAATCCCACCCTAATCGTGATCGCGTGAATTCTACGCCAACGCCTACAACAATGTGGCCAAAGTCGGGCTGCGCAAGGTGTAAGGTTACGCAGCTACACATTGTCGAGGCGGCCGTCTGCCTTCCGTTGCAACAACGTGGCCACGACGGTGCCGCCCGTAATTGCACCAAATCGATTGCACCTCTCCGGTCTCCGGGGTGACTTCACGGTCGGGTGATTATGCTCACTGTAAACGTTTTAATCCCGATCCCGGGGTGCTTCTAGGCGACACCCCGGAATGTGTCCGTGTGTTGCGAAAGCAATTGTTCCGGAGGTCAGTGAATGCAAAAAGCAAGTAAGACGAACGACCGCGCGCCTAGTGAAGGCCTGAAATGATAATGAGCCCTGGAGTGTATACGGTACCGTGATGTTGATGTTGGGCCGCCGCTGCACGATCTGGTTTGGGCTGGGCCGAAGCCAAACACCGACCGAGCAACAATGTGTGGACTTTCTTTGGCTAATGAAAAAAGTAATCCACGGCCCGTAGGCTTCTTGGGATGGAGATCTTGGATATTTGCGGCTTCCATTGGCATCCACAGATTGGAAATTAATGTTTTATAACCCGGATTTGAGGTGGGATTTATAGTGTATGGTGTGGCCACATATCGCAACTGAATCTACCATTGCTCCAATTTTGTTGCGGAACGATCTGTGTCGAGTTTGTGTCGAAATGATCACGACAATGTGATGCAACAACTTCTTCGTGAATAAATACGGCCCGGTGCGTTCTTTTAAGATTAAAAAAAACCTCTCCGTGAGGCAAGAACCAAGAATTGTCCCTCCACAAATCCGGTCTGGTCTGGATGCACTAATTTTCCTGATCAAAAAGAGACCCGAAATGCTTACTCAACTCTTTCTTTTCTATCGCAGAACTGCCATTAATCAACGAATGCTTCCGGATTTCGCCCTGAACCGAATCGAACGCCTTAAACTCGAACCGGAGTTTCGGAGTAGTTTTTTGCGTGATCCGACGCCGCCACCAGCTCGGTGTGGTGTGCTTTCCAAAACCTTGGCACGGTGATTTAAATTCTTGCGCCAGTTGCTTCTGGCGCGCTCCACATTGCAAAATCACCTGGCCCGTAACCTTGGAACCTTGGCCATTCTTCGCTCGCAGCAGCGCGCGCTTTCGCTCCGGTCTCGCTCCCCGGAAGTCAAGGTGCACTTGCCGCAACGACCGAACCGCGGTTGCAATTGACCTTAATTTCGCGATCGCAAACGGGCGGCCCGCGCGGGCGTTCCGAGCCGGGGGGACCGTCAAACTTAATCTACCATTTCGGATCGCAATTTGTAGCGAATTAATTGTAGCCACGAGATGACGACCGGACCGGGCCGGTCCCGGTTAGACCGGCACACCGGCGATCAGATACCGCCCGATCGACCACCCCGTCGAGGGTGGCTTAGGCGCACCACGAACAAAACCTTCATCCCCTGCTGCAACCTGCTGCCACCCGGGGCCACCCGGCCGGGAAAATCACAATGCACCCGGAGACAGGGCGCCACCCAACCGGCCGCGACTCTCATAATCGTCCACATAATGCCGTAAAGTGCAGCCAGAGGTGGTCAGCAGCACCGAACCGGACGGAACCGGCTGCGGCGGCGGCGGCGGCGTTCTGACCGTAGATAGGTGATTAAGTTACCGCAAACTGGTGCCCATTCGCGTCGAATCGCTGCCGCTTAGAACGGCCGCAACGTCACAAGGCCAGCGGCCAGAATCGCGGTGGTCGTACGTGATTATGGTTTCAGCTAACGCCCACCACCACGTCCGCGGTCCGCGAAGTAACGGAGCCGGCTCGAAGCACCGTGGCACCGCCTGCACCTCGTAAGTTATGCTACAAACTGGCGAACCCGATCGGGCCGGGTGCGGGACTATTAATTTAATGCGAAATCGCCATAAAGTAGAAATATTAACAACATTAAAAATTACACGTCTTTATGCACACATTTTATTCCCCGGCCAATTGAGACGTCTGCCCGAGCCCGACTGACCGACCGGGCCCACCATTAACAGCCATGACACTGGGCCACCAGATTCCATTACTTTCTGCCCTCTCGCACAGAGGATTCGCTTTCCGCCTCTTGATTAACAACCGTCCGATCCGCGGGACCCGGGGGAACCCGCGCGAAAAGGTTGTGTCCGCCCGGGCGTATGTGAACCGATCCGGAACGATAAATTAATCCCCGATAGTTCCTTCCCGGGATCGAGCCAAGGATTATTATCTTCTTACCCTTTCGGGTTCTACAGGGAACTTTGCGCCTTATCAGATGAGCACTTATCGTACTTATCAGGGGGCTCGATCGGACCAGACCAGCCTGAGGATGGCGCTCGTCTAGGCTTTAAAAGGGTGCTAAAAATAAGCACCCAGCAAGTTCTTGTTTGCACTACGAGCCTTCAAATGGGCATCATAAGAGGTCATTAGTGGCGATTATACGATAAGTGTAGCCGATCGTTTCCGTAATCATACATCTCAGGTAGAGGTTTTGTTTCTTCCTTTTTTTAGTTGATCATTTCAAAGCTTTAAGGGTTTTGTTCAACTTCTGTCTTTGCTTCCTTAATCCCAGTTTCACCCAGTTGGTGTCAACCTTTTCCATCTGTCAACATTTTGTTTTCGGTGGCTAAAACCTTTTGTGCTTCCCTGCCCGTTGGTACACCAGTTTGAAACAAAGGCCATTAACGCTTTTTTTCTTAACTTGATGTCGCGAATCGCTCACCCCCTCACGGCCGACGGCAGTCACACGTACGGGCAAGCCAATGCCGCCGATGCTGCCCCGAAAGGTACACAATTACTTGCCTACCGCGGAACCCGTTGACCGGCTGCAGCCGGAGCAGGAGCAGCAACCACAACGACGACCCATTCGACGTTCGGCGGACCCAGAATGAAATCAAGAATTATCCATTACAAATTTATGATTCATGCCGAGCATTGTGCGCGCGGCGTTCCGGGCGGCGGACCACGGACCGAAAGCCGAGCGGAGACCACAAATCTCCGAGCTCACGGAGGAAGGTAATTGTGTGTGCGCGGGGCGGCGCTGTCCGGTGCCGAGGAAGTTTCAGATCGAATTGTGGAACGGTCCAGCATTAATTGCACGCGTCGTCCGCAACCTTCGACCGACCGAGGGCGAGCACACCGGCCGGACTGCTCCGGGTTGGAGAGCTCCCAGAAGATCGAAGAACGGAACGGTGGCCTGCGTCACGAGTAATTTTAAAATTATGTTCCCTAAATAGCCGTCCCAAGCTGCAAGAGTAATGGACGTGATTAGAAAACGATGATATTAGTCGTAATTTACGAGTTCGATTGGGCCTCCTCTTCAGGCCCGGTAATTGACGGCTTAATTGGAACTCCTTCTCGCTGTCGCTTCCTCGCGCGCGCTTTTGTGACGGCTGATTTGGGGAAGCCCTCGCACTGTGGCGCTGTCCCCCGCCCGTGTACTCACAAGTGGCTTGACATTTTCTCCCGCTTCATCCTGCCACCCCGGTCCCCGGTTGGTCAAGATCAGGGTGCCCATGCAACTTAAGGTTATGATTTATTCGCCCGGCACACAAAACGGAGCTTCGGCGGCCACCATTCGGCTTATTTCTCCATCCGGTAATTCTCTCCGTGCGCTGCGCTTGTCGAGATATTGAAAATGAAACCGCCTTAAAAGGGCACGTGATCGGTTTCACGGGTCGGGCGCGAGAATCTAGAGCGCGTTTCTCATGCTCTCTCATCTCCCGGTCGGAGGAGCGCCTGGTCAAGGCTCGCTTTAGCCTCGCTTATAACCTTATTAAGACGTACCCTGGCCGGCGCTGGGCAACCCTGGGCCGGTGGTGTAATCTTTTTTCAATTTCGAAAATTCGCTACACTTGTTATTAAGATGTAATCCAATTTGAAGGTTTCGCCTCGCGTCTCGCGTCCGGAGCCCACGGAGGGCCGTGCGCCTCGACCGAGTTCGGCTCGCCTCGCTCGCTCGCCGAACCTTTTCCTGTTGTCGGTTAATCAGCGAAGGCCAAGGCACTGCAGGCAGGTTTAAGCACCGGCCCATTTATAAGCAACACCCCAATATGTTGCAAGCCCCGTATTAAAACCCCATCTTGAGGTTCTCTTGCCGCCTCGCGCAGCAGATCGTGCACTTCTCGGCGGACCTCTAATCGCCGCTAATGCACCGCGCACACCGGAACACCCGGTTTAGTGTCGGGGCCGCGTTAAATGCCACACATCAGCGCGCACCGTCTTATGGCTCGGGTGACGAGATCCGGAATTTGCGGATCACTGACACTGACAAGAAGGGGCCGGCTTACGAACCCAGGATGGCCCCAAAGGTTGAATTAATCACACTACTTCCCCCACCCGGCGAAAGGTCGCAAATAAAATTTACACAAAATTTGAGGCCCAATAAAAACGGGCCCCAAAACGGACTCGCTTCCTAGCGCTGAGCGAACATTAAAATTCATTACACCACTCTCGGGGCGACGTCCGCTATCAACGTCCTTCGATCGCTTTTTTTCGTCCGACCCAGACTTTGGCTCTAAAAAGGACGAGCTGGGCCCCGGAGAGACGGCCCACTTTTGATACAGCACCACCACCCGTATGTGGTGGTGCATTAATTGAATGCCGAACTCCTGCGGACCCAGATATGATCCCGGTGGCAAGGTGGGCTGCAGCCCGCCGGGTACGGTGCCGGAGACGGTGCCGACGCGGCGGCCACGGCCAGCTGATTGCTGATTTGCATAATTCCATCCTTAAGCCAGCGGCTGTCAGATTATCGGATCGTTGTGCGGTGCTTATGTGCATTTTTATGCTCCTGCTTCGCCCCGTCTGTTTCGGTCCCTTTTAGGACCTCTTTTTGGCACAGCTTTATCGTTCGGTTCGGCGTATGTGTCGGGCAACAATCCGTGCCCGACTCTAGTGTGTGCGTTCTTCAGTGATTATCTTTGCGCCTCCGTGTGTTCGAGTGTTGAGAAGGCGTTTGATCGTCACTTAAAATATTTTGTTTTCATTTTTCAATATTAAAACAATATAAATTGTTTATTTTTCTGCCTCTGCTCTTTTGTTTTTTCTTTTTAAAAAAGGTTTTATCGTGGTTTTTGGAACTGAAGAAACTGACTGAATCACCTATTTAAAACATACTTTGAATAATTTAAAACATGGGAAGACTCCTGAAGACCGTCGCTACACTTGCGCCGTTCAAGAGACAAAAAAGAAATCCTTCACTCCACTTCACGAGTTCAGATAATGGAAATGGACCGCCTTAAATGATGGCGTCGATTTCGAAGCCGGCACACTCCATTTGCGTTCGGTGCGAGTGAATTTAATGCTCAAATTTATATCACATCGCCCGCCAACCGATCCTTGAGCCGACACCTCCACCGGCTCGGTGCTGTCCTTGACCGAGGCACCCGCCCGACGGCCAAACCCATTAGACTTGGTTGACTTTCGCTTTCACCCGGAAAGTCACAACGAAAGTCAGACGGATACGATCAGCTTTATGTTGGGGCCCGTCGGCAAAAGAGAGATAAAATAGAAAAAAAGCAACGGACGGAGCATAAATGAAAACAAGGACAATCCGCATCCGTCTATTGCAATTTATGGCTGGTGGAGGCCCCCGGCCCATCACATCTGCCAGGGTTCGCCCGCGCGGGTCGAAACATTTCCCTTCCAGTATGGCGTATGGCGAAATTTGGGAAAAAAGTTTGGGAACACTCGAAGATAAAACCCGGCGCGCTTCACTTTCGCTTAATTTTCCCGCGGCCACGGTTCCGGGTGGGTGGACGACCCAGACCGAGTGTACACCGATAACGTTTTCCGCGTGTTTCCCCCCGAGTGATTTATTTACTTTTTTCGGCGAGTTGTTTAATTTTCGTTATAACCCGCCCAAAGCCGAGAGAGAGAAGGCCAGGACCAGTGCGAGTGCCTCGATCTCCAATCACTGGCGGTCTGGTCTGGTGGTCGGGCTGCGTCGTGTTGTGTCTGCGCCGTCGGGAGCAAACACCATTCCGGCGACATGCAGACTACCGGAGTTGATCTGAAATGGACCAGCAAACAAGAAGTGAAGAGCAAAAGGGGGCCAAGCGAGCCGGGCCCACCCGTTTATGCTGATATTTATGGTTTTGATATTTACCTAAGCATGGTTTATGCCGCTTTTTTGTGTCCCAGGGCTGGGCTTGCAAAACTCGGTGGACATCGTGACTGTGAGTGAGTAAAGGGCATCGGCGGGGTTGCATAGAAATGCACCGAAGGGCTGACGGTGCAGTTCTCCTGCTGCAACCCATCAACACTGCAACGACAACTCGCTCGCTCGCTGTAAGTGGTTTATTTTTATGCTGCACGTGCCCCCAGTTCCCGGCCTCGTCGGGAGCGAGAACCTCCACCCGGTGGTCCTTTTCCCGTGGGGTTCCGTCGTCGTCATCGGTGTTGAATCTATAACATCTGGTGGTCGTCTTCGATGGCCGTTTGCCGAAGTCATTCCAACCCGGGGCACGTCGCGGTCGGCGGAGGAAGAAACTGGGGGTTTCGAGGAGTTGTTGTTTTTGTTTGTGTCGATTACAACCGCCGGGGGCCCGACAGTGCAGCAAAGTGTTGTTTGGGGTGCGTTATTAGACCCGCACCTTTGGGCTTTGCAAATACGCTTCGAACGATGAGGAGATGATGCTGGTGCTGGTGCTGGTGTTGGTCTTACGAGCGACTTTTCTGAAGTCTCACGACACCCTCCAAGCACCAAGAGGAAGTCAAACGGGTGGGTTCACCGAATAGGAAACAACGAACGGGACACCCTTTGATAGTGGATCCGCCACCGTTCGTGTGCCTTCGTTCGACGACGACGATGATGACATTATTTTTGGGGACGCAAACGACATGAAAGGCTGCTGCTGCTGCTGCACTCGATATTCAAATTCATGCCACATTTTAGTCGTTACTTTCGTAGCACGTTTCTCCCACTGGCTGAGAATGACTAGACACAGTCATTGTTAGCCAGCGATTTTTTTATGCATTCTCAACAGTGTTTTATGGCCAGCAGGTGAAGCAATAGTTTTCAGATGGTTTCGAACCCGCACCGAGCAACGATAATTATTTCCAATTGAATTTATCAAGTGTGTAAAGAATGGGTTCCTTAAATGTTGGGCTGTTCTTTACGAAGAAAAAAACATGTTTGCCATGAAAGGCGCCGTGAACGTCATTTGCAAAAGTCCCATCATTTTATTTGGAGGTTCTGTATTTCTATAAATTATAGGTTTATACGTCCGTACAATCTGAACATTTTTCCGATGCAGGTTTTCTAAGAATATGTTGTCCCTGTTCTGAGCTGTGTCGTCCTTCTAAATGCGATTTTTAATCATCCATTCTTTCTCCCACATCGGCATCATTTCACTTTTGGGCCACTCCCAACTTATATCCCTCCCTGCGTTGGTCACAAGATAGCCATATGTATTTATTGCGCATGTCGGAAGTAATTTGCGTAACCTATCGATAGTTGATTCATGAAGATTCATGTAGCACCAGTTGATTAAATTTAATCGGTCGAGCTGAGAGAAAATTTCCGACAGCCGAAGAAGGTCATATTCATCGTACTATAAAAGTAAGGGAAAAATATTATTATTATTTTTTGATAAGATCACAATTTTGATTCACAACGGTTGCCTCATACGATTCACTTACTTGATAACGGAGGTGCAGTGTAAGGCAGCGAACTTTGTTTTGAGGAATGATGGTGGTACATAATCTGGGTGTAGCAAGCAAGTCTAATTCCAAATACCAAAGATGCGGTAACCGGTCGATTTCGGAGAGACAATCGCGCGATACCTGAGAAAGAAAATTAAACCGAGATTACATGGCACTGGCATGGCAATCAATGAGTGTTCTTACCTTTTCTGAATATGTCAGACGCAAACGAGTGAGTTTTAAGAAATTGTTGCAAATGAAATGAGCGACCTTTTCACTCATTTTGAAAGACCCTAATTCCAAACATCGCAATTGCGGAGCAATCTTGAATAGATCCTCGACGAATCCGAGCGTGCCTTCGTGATCAAACTTTATCAAATTAATAGACAAAGATTGGAGCGAGGTTAGCGCTTCACATCCGCGGAAAACGGATGCGTCCAGATTTTTCAATCTTAGATACTGCAAGAAAACACAACATTAAATATGATTACATTGGAACAGAGGGCTTACTTGCTTACCTTTAACTCAGGCAGTTGCGACAGGGATTCCAACAATCCTGCCTCACCGTTACTTTCATATTCATGACGAACACCTATGATTTCTAAAAACGTCAACTTTTTATTGTGGCTCGTGATGTCCTTAATTAATGTTTTAGATAGATAAATGTCTTCGATGCGAAGACGCCGCAAAGAGGCGTTTCTTCGAAAAAACTCGTGGCGCTTAAGCAAAGAATGTCGTTGAACGGATGTTTCATATCCATCCCAACCTAATACCGATTTCATTGACAATTCCTCTAGAAGAGGAAATGTCATTTCGCAAAAGCGAGTAAATAAATAGTCTTCGCTTGGAAGTTGAGTAACATAAACATGCTTTAACTGGCCACTGAAAAGTTTCCACTGCTCCACCTGCTTATAAGTATTACAACTCATTTTCAGACTTTGCAAAGAAGGGGCGATCGTATGCCAGGGGAGTGACCATGCCGATTGATCTCCATACTCGATCTCCAAGCGTTCCAACTTTCTCATAACCGGAAGCGGTTCAAACGAGTTGTCCTTGGGGTCATCAGTCGACAAATACTGGAGATTGGGAACCTCCAGCAAAATCAAACTTAACGAAGAGAGCGATACATTCTTGTCTTTTACACGCAATGAGGAAAAATTGAATGCTTGAAATATTTCCTTCACATGCGCAGAGCATTTTTCAATATGTCCGAGTTCAAGGTGCCGATATTTTCGTTTACTTTGGAGCAAATCTTTGTCCCACGGAAATGTTGGTACTAGCATCACATGATCCATTCGCCGTTCTGTAAATGCCAAATCCAACCATCGTCGGCATACCAAGGACGCGTTCGTCAGGTCCTCCACGTTGAGGTGGTCAAATATTATCTCCAACAGCTACAAAAAAAGTTTTTGAGCAACTTTACTTAAACAAATCACAAACCAGAATCACTCACTTCGTTGGGTAGGTCGTTAATCGGTAGGTGTTCCATGACTATCGGAGACATTTTTACCACAGCTAACCGTGTAAACCGTGGCAATGACAGTTAATTTGATGCAAATACTGTTTAACTTTTCTTTCTTACTGGTTTATTATGCTCTAATACTGTGTTTATTTTTACTGTGAATAAAGTTCAAAAATTATCACCTCAGAGCGTCCTGTTCCACTTGTAGCTTCGAAATGACAGGATAGGGTAACGTGAAGTACTTTTTATTGTGTTTCTTCACTAAAAAACCTGACCTGTAAATCTATCTTACCCTGCTGAAAATACGAAAGTAATTATCGTTGGCTAAAAACAATTACCTATGACCAACAGACTCTTTAACAAGGCAAGAGTAATTTTTTCAGAATTCAGCTGGTACCTGTGTACACATTACGGGCCTTTGCCATTCGCCATTTCGGGCACATTACGGTTAGCTTAGGGTTGGTCCTAGAAGCAGCTCCCATTACTATTTTACTGTATAGGTAATTGCGGCCTGGTGCTTTATTACGTAGCATTGAGTCGAACATAGCACATCATGTAAACACGTTCAGATGAGCGCGCTTTCTCCGTATCAACTGGCTTGGCGCACACCTTGACAGTGGTGTTGCTCTAGCTATTGATCCACAATAATTTGATTGAACTTCGTTTTGAGTGATCCGTTAAATGTCGTTTTGAGTTTTAAATCTGTTGTAATATGAGTTAATAAATTCTGTTAGACTATTTACTGCTCCATCCTGATTTACCACATAATCGATTTAGGATCATACCTTGTACCCTGTATTTCATATTGAACGCTGCAGTTGCCACCATTTACATCGTTATTTTTTGCTGCTAATATTGCGTTCAGTCAGCTGCTAACGGTTTTTGTAAGTTAGTGATACGTTTGGGAAAATTTTGTCAGTCAGTTTATTTGTGATAGCTTACAGAAGTTTGTTGGCATGCCTTTTGGCAGCGAACCATTTCATTGAATATCTAGCAATTGTTTCGCGAAGTGTGTGGCTAATGCATCATCCAATTGTACACGCATTTTGATTTGCAATGAAAAATTGTACGCAAATTCTAAATAATGTTTGTTCAAAAATTCCAAATGACATTAACTTTTGATATTAGCTGTATGTGGTATGTCGCATATTACATACTTTCAGGGAAAAACTATTAAAGAAAATTTTCATTTCCATTTAGTTAGAGAAGTGCAGTTTTCTACCGAATCAGCTCCTTAAGAACGAATACAATTTTTGGAGCAAAGACTGACAAAACGAAAATAAATGTTCATTCGTTGAATTCCCTATACTGTCTCAACACGAGAATGTAGCGTTATTGCATTGTTCGAGAAAAAAGGTTTCAAATTTGTATGTTTTGCCTCGTTAATCGCGGCTCGTTAATCTAAATTTAAGGCAAAAACGCCAGTCGGAAGACCACAAATGGGCCTCTAGACCCTTGAGCCGGGCGCTCATCAACACCGTCGCGAATCATGTGCCCGGCGTAATGTGCAAATTTATTTATCCTCTTTTTTCGGCCCCATGAAAGCCCCAGGAAGTCATAACCGAAATGGAATGAAATCACGATCATTCTTCACATACTCATTGTCTAAATTGTCGGTTGTGGCCATTCCCCGCCACCCGCAGGCCCTTGCACTCCGGCTGCCACTGCAAGGACTGCGTTTTCCCTCCAAGGACTGCATTCCTTCCACGACGCAGCACGGAATTAGGGCCCGACCGGTGGGCCCTCGAATGAACGGCGTGAAAAATCGTGATCAACGTGGCACTAAATTAAGGGCACACCTTCCCCGCCGGGTGCCCCACACCGGAGCCCTTCCTTATCGTGCCGTGTCTTTCGCCCGGGCGGCCGGAGGCTATCCCGGAACCGATCCTCACGCCTGTACCTTCGTGGTTATGTATTTCTTTTCTCGCTGCTGTCTGTCTGGCTGTGTGTGACCACGTAACGAGGCAACAAACGACCCACAAGAAAGCGATTTCCCTGCTACTCCCTCGAAGGGAGCCAGAACCTTCGTCTCCGCCACCACCACCACCACCGAAAACGTGGCCCGTTCCGGGATGAAAAATGGGTTTCCCCCCGAAGCGAGAGAGAGAGATAGAGGCTCCGAGTCCCAAAACTGCCAGGACAAGAGGCGCAAGATGAGGTGGGTTTCCGGGATGGACTGTGGGGCCAACAACAATAACAACAACAACATAAATGCTGAGGGCCAACCGTCCCCCCACTGCGCACACACTCCGCCGATGGGGCGCAAATTATTCATAACTTTCTTTTTAAGCGTTTTTATAATTCCTCCGGGGAGCCTTTCTTATCAGGATCCGACCTCGCACACACACACACACACTCGAGCGGTGGCAGACGAACGGCTCATGGGGTCTCACGCGCGCGAAGGTGTTTATGCTCGGCGTGTGTGAGCCGTTTCTTCGTCCCAAGTTCCTGTTTCATTTTTATGCTGCACCATAAAGGGGGCGGACAGCAGAAGCATTAACGAGCGGCCCCAAAATGTGTTCGCAAATCGCGCCCGATCGAGGCCTCCTCACGCTCTTGGGCCTTCCGCCCTCCACCGGGCCATGTTGGGACCATGCTATCAGTCATCCGTTCCGGGAGTGGGGCTCCAACCGGAAAGCGGGCAACTTTCGGCCGATGGTGGTTTATGCGAAAATTCTGTGAATTATGACAGTTTCATCCATCAGGAGCGGTGCGTTTTTGGGCCCTTTGAAGGCGTTAAATGGGGAAAGTGGTAAAGAAAAAAAAATAGCCCCAAAATTGTATGCTTCACGCATTCATTCGAAGCACATTTATCAATTTTCTTTATTCTGATTGAGCACATCGTGGTTTTTTTTCCTATGGCCCATTATGGATAAAATGGAACCCTTTTAGAGAATCTTGGGAAAATCTGGGCCTATATAAAAGTTTCGTAACTTTGTAACGTAAAAGATTAAAATATATGTTTGCTGGACAAAAGCAAATGCTGAAATGAATACTTCAATTGAGAGAGCAGATCTGAACGGGCTGCAGCACTGCGACCTTCAACAATTAGGCCCCAATGCTAGTGCCATCAGCAACATCTGCTACTCCTGTGCCTCAAACCCCCCGGGCGTGATGACCACCGACGATAACGACGATGAAATCTGACGTGAAATCAACTTGAACGGGCGGCCTCGCTTTGGTCTTCAAGCAGCGTTCCTTAAAGCTTCCGTTTGTTTCGACAATCCACAGGAAGCCGAAACAAATTGACCTGAACCCCGAAGCACACACCCTGTTTGCTCATTTAGGAAGGTAGGTACTCCGCGGACGGCCCAACACCTACGGCATGTGTTTCAAGTTTTTTTCGCCAGCAAAACAAACGCTTCGCCTTCGCAAAACATCCTCAGCCTTGCGCCACCCAGTGGGAAGTCCTGTGGACCGTAAGGGTATGTGCGTAGGAAAAAAGGCACCGTTCGGATGGAATCCTTGGTGGCATCGGCCCGAAAAAGCCCCCTGGAGGTGGCCATAACCTCACTGCCACCGCCGTATGTTGATCAAACATATCGACGCATGTTTTTTGGGCATCTTCTGGCCTTAGGACGCTTCGAAGCTGGTTCCTGGAAGCTGTGCTGGAAGTTTACTGCTAAATTTTTATTTATGACCAAACATGCTTAACAATCCTCTTACTCTCTCGTGCGCGCTATCTTTCTCGTCCTGCTTCGTCCTAGAAAATTCGAATGAAACCCTGGCGGCACCGGGCTGCCGTTGGCGGTTGCGGGAAGTGGTTGGTTCGATTGAAAACAATGTCCAACATAAATATCATAAAAATTTCAACGGATAAATTTATTTATTGCCACCCTCGGGCGTCCCAAAGGATCGGGGTCCTTAACGGTCCTTCCCTGCCTCCTGCGAGCGTATATTAGCGGACGGGTAGAACATGAGTTTTATGAGTCCTACCCTACCATCCACCGGGCCGTGTGCGCGTACCTGGAGGACCCGTAGGACGATAGCGCGAGCCCATCGCCGGCAATCGATTTTATGATCGAAGCCTCCTCCTTCTCCGGCTTGGCCTTCGGTACGCGCGAGGTGCTTCCTTTCGGAAGCCCTCGGAACCTCGGAATACCTTGCGGGCCCATAAAAGTACACATGCTCCCAAACCCGCGGGACGCTACCGGGTAATGGACCGAAGTCCCGAAAGGATGCAAAACTCACCGGTCGGCCACACCCTCGGGCCTCTGGCCCGGGGCTGGAAAGGATTCCAAAAATCTAATCAAACCAAACGGTTTTACGAGCTTTCGCTCCGGCCGCTTATCGCGGTCACGTTTCGGGGCAGCCGAGGAGCAGTTCTTCGAATTGCGGGCAACATGTCAAGAAAACTATCTCCCGCCCCCGGGGAACGGGGTTAATCAAAAGATAGGGCCGTTGGAATGTACTAGAGCTCCTGGAAAGGAAGCTTGCGTCTAAACACCTTTTGTTTCTCTCGATGGCGGCCATTGAAGAGGGTATGGGTTGGGATCTCGGTTTTATCGGTCGATTCAGGAGCGGTCCTTTGAAGAAGTTATTTTATGTTTTGATTACTGGTTCCGTTGGTTCCGAAGTCGATCCGAAGCTGAGCGACAGGGCCATTCCACCGTATCTGTTGATATCTTTGTTCTGGCGCAAAGGCAGATAATTGATTAAGAAATGCAGGCTCGTAAAGTGAAAGCGAGTTAGACAATCCCGACGATTTATGTCTGTCTTATGGTCACACACTAATAACTGCTTTTTGTAGAGAGGTGCTTACGTGCCGAAACAGAACTGATGCTACGTGTAATCGAAACATTCTCCAAGCTGTGGAACTGCGGGCATCGATTTGGCTACACTTCCAATAGGCGAGCCTTCAAGGACTTCGAAAGACTTGAAACATACTAAGAATAAAGCTGTAATAAATGCAATTCAGATTAAAACCAATTGTCAACTTATTTCTCAAGCAAGTCTTCTGCATACTAAACCTGAGAACAGAAAATTCAACAATATTTTATTTATTGGTACCTGACCCATACTTATCTTCAGGAATTACAAAATAAATAGGAACGACGATTATTGTTATAAAATCTTCTTCTAAGTCCGAATAACGCTTCTCTGAATGAAGCCCCTCAAACTGCAACAGTATGATCACCAAATGGCTGGCAAGCATTTGAAGCAACCGAAGCCGAGTCGATAATCTAAGCCCGTTTCTTCGGTTTCAGGATTATCCTTTTGAAATGGGATTATTTACATAAATCGGATCGGAGGACCCGGATCCGGAGACTTGCACGCTCAGAAAACGGCGACGGGCGATTTGTTGCTCGTCAGCATCGTCGTCGTCGTTGTCGCCATGGAAACGTCGGCTGTCGGCACGTCCTGGGCACCTCAGTCGGTGCTTTGCATGCAAAACACCAGCATAACAACATGGGGCGACATAACCTAAAAGGATGTCTTTCCCGTAAGTGCATCCCGGTGACGAGGCGATGCGAACGCGGGCCGCTATCGACTCGACTTCCGCCGAAAAACCAACAAAACAGACAACACGAGCCAGGGCACGGCCAGCCGGAAAGCCGACCAGCAGCTGCCCCCGTTCGTGTGCCATGAGTCGTCCTGGGCCACACCAGCAAGGAGCAGTTGGTGGCTTTCTTCATTCTTTCCCATAAACAAACAGTGGCCAACACAATGGCCGCCGGACGACATCACCCACAGGGTCCGTTCGCCCTGTGAATCGAGACCGGACTGCACAAGATGGAGACCCCGGCATGATCTCGGCACGGGTTTTGTCGCGCAAAAAGGACAGGCCGAGTGGCTGCCGAGAACGGGGAGGCATCTCTTCGGAAGCGGCCATTAATTACTCGTCCTTGCTGTTGCTGGTGCTGCTTAGACACCTGATGGGCAAGCTTTCGGAGCCCTTTTAAGAATCGAGGACACTTCACGCCAGTAGCAGCAGCAGCGTAGTGTCCGGCTTTCGAAAGAGCATTATGCTGCTCGTCAGCTCACCCGAGAGCTGGGCTTCACCGAAGCCCAAGGAAGCTGTCCACTTTCTTAAGCAAACAGGGCCCTGAAAGGAAAGGGATGGTGGGGCACGAACAGTGAGTGTGTACGTTGCGTGTCCTTAACGCGCCCGGACCTGTGGTTTCCCACAGGGGAGTCACGCAGGACCACCGGCGATGAAAAATGAACTTTAAATTACAACTGACATTTAATTAGCATTTTATTACGGATGAAATAAATTCCCACTTTTCTCTGCCCAGCGCTAGAGCGGATCGAGCGAAGAAGCGGAGTGAATACACAATTTCTCTCGCCACACACAAACAGGAGAGAAATAGAAAGAAAGAACCACAAAAACACACACCAGAAAGGTGTTAGACACGGGAAAGGTGTTGTGTCAGGATCAGCTACGACGTCGGAGGAGCTACCGAGAGAAAGTAATGCCCTAACGAAGCGCAAAACAGTGTCTCAGAAAAAAAAACCCGGGAAAAGTAAGAACACGAAACGAAAGCATTAAAACTATTAAAAACCCCGGGAGAACAAACACGGAAACCCCCGTGCCGTGCGTCGCCGGCACACCTTTCAAGGACCTTGGTAGGACCGGACTGCGAAGCGGAAAAAGTTGCCACACAAATTATGGAAGTCCAGCGCCAGCGCCAGCGGAGATCGTATCTCGTACCCACGCATACCTCTACCGGAAACCCGGTTAGTAATATTTTTTCTGTTCGACTCCTTCTGAGCGTTCTACCGAAGGACGTTCGCGATCGCGCGCGTGACCCCGACGCCCGTGAGTTCCTGTTAGCGAACGGAGAGTCGTTCATAAAATTAGCTTAAATCATGGAAAATGAAAATTGAATTAGACGCAGCCCGCATCTTCCTGGCCGTTGGTGGGAAGACCCTCGAAAGATGGCGCAGCTGCGCAGGTTTGCTGTGAATGAATACAAAATGCGTTACGAGTGTTATTTATCGGCGCTACCAGCAACTGGACAGCTGTGTAGCTGGAAAAATGGAGCATCACTTATGTAAATGGCACCACAAAGCAGAGCCCTGCTTAAGAGTATCCGATTAGCGAACTGATTTCTAGAGTAGAACTTTCCACAATTACATTAGAACGGTGATTGGGCTTCCATTTCTGTTCCATTTTGTTTTTTTTAAGTCGAAAGAGCGCGAAAGCCCTTCAGGCAACCTAAAGGGAATAAATTCCTATTCCTAAAAACTCTTTTCCAGTTCACAAAGTTTGCAGATGCCTTCCAGAGGAACTCGAAAACGCATCTCCGGTTGCATTCTCGGATTCTGACGCAACGGCGTTGCCTTGGCAACCAGCTGCAGAGAACCTACTCCGTCGTCACGACACGACACGATGGAAGGTGTTCTTCAAGTGGCACCCCGTAATAGGCACTTCTAGGAGGCTGCGGGCTGGCCACTGTGTATGTGCCTTTAATTTTGGCCCATTTGGCTGAGCTACTTGAAGCCGCCAACAGCTCGGAACCGGAGTCGCGAGCCCGGCCCGGCCAGCTTTCCGATGTTTGGCAAATAATAAAAAGAAATGAGTTGGCAACAAAATGACGTGGCCACTTTCGTGAGGGAAGCAGAGTGGGAAACAGAGAGAGAGAAGGGGACGAAGCGGAGTGATTGAAGGGAACCATAAAAAGATGCTACTTTGTTTCAACTCCATTCGCCCGGGCCGCCCGCGAAAGATCGCCACTTCCTGTGTGTGTCCACGATTGTCCTGTGCACGCGATCGGCACACACACACACACAGAAATGGACAATGGTGCTCTGCAGTTGCTGCCGATGTTGCTGAACGTAACCTCCAATGAGAATGTAAATAGAGTACTTTACGCTGCTGCTGCCCGTCTACGGCCACTCTACGGCCACGGCGCGAGCATTCGAGACCTCAACCTGATGGGCAAACATTGTTGCGTAGCCGTTGTTGCCCGTTGTCATGCTGATTGTGGCCGGGAGGCCTCTATTGCGACACGCGGCTCGTGAGTTTCTTCGTGCGGCGGAGAAAAAACAATTATTCACTTCACGTTTCACCGTCATGAGCCGCGGCGCGAGATGAACAGTTGAGCGGCACAAAAGGCTTCGAGTCATCCCCTTGTTTTGCGCCCTCTCTCTCTCTCTCTACCCCCCCCCCCCCCCCTTGCTTCCTTCCCGCGGGGGAGCATAAGCCCACTGGGCACCCGGCGTGGCAATCGGAGTTTGCAAAATTGTTTCATAGCTCGCAGCGCTCGCAGCTCTTTATGGACCTGGGCCTTGATGCGCCCCGTGCGGCGCAGAAGAAAGAATGCACCGCCATTCTGGTCTCGTCTGGTCTGGCAAAGGTCCAGTCCGAGCCGCCGCCCCCAAGGCACGGGGGCCATAATTTCTCGATCTCATTACGCGGACACCATCACCGGAGGCGGCGTCGGCGGCCAACGAAGCGCGAATAATGATGTTTTGCGCAAGTTTTGCGTGTCGACGCGCGGCCGAGCCCTTTCTTTGGGTGGTGGTGTGGTAGGCTTCGGTTCGACCATATGTTCAGCGGAGCGTGAGCCTGTTCTTGGGGCCGGTTGGAGAAAGTTTGCTAATTTTTTCCCTCTTCCCAGCAGCGGCCCCTAGAACTCCAGGGGCCCTTCCATTAGCGGGCGCACCAACGAGACGCGTTTTCGTGGCCCTGCGGGGGCTCGTTAGTTGGGCCGAGTTAAGAATAGTGGCCACCGGCAACAGGGTGGTGGCCCGTTCGGGAAAGGAGGTATATATTTCATTATGATGTGAAGTAAATTGGAAGTGATGCTAATTAAGTACGGACAATCCGTGGCGTTCCGTGGGGCGGCTGCAAGCGTTGCCGGCGGGCTTCAGCTTACAGAATTCCTGAGAACTTTGCCCTTTTTTGTCATTCGTGCGACATAACAATGCACGTGGTATGGATATTTTCTAATTACAATCATCACACTTGACACTTTGACGAGGTTGCATCGTTAAACTAATCCAAATAATTGTAGTTAAGGTGTGTAAAAGCTTCCAACGCTTCGAAAGCATTAAAGTTTTTAATTTTTTGTTATGTCAATGGAAAGTCTGGCACAAAACCCAAGCCCCACGGGCAGGTAAATTTATCGATGTTCCATTAATTCCCAACACAAGCGTTTTTCTTTCGAATATTAACCCCCAGAACGACTACCGTAACGCCACGGCCTGGCGCTGGCTTCGCCCAGCTGCCCACCTGCCCGACCGAAGATGCAGCAGCTCCATCGCGAGCAATTCAATCCAATTCCACCCGGAGATTCAGGCTTCGAGGCGAGAGATATTTATCGTTTCCCGGCGGCAATGCCCGGGAACGAATGTTTTGCGCCGGCTTCAAGAAACTAGACCCAGCGTGTGTGTCTGTGTGTGTGTCGGGAAGTCCAGCTCACCGGCCATAGATCCGGGAATCTACAGTTTTACGACAAGTACATCGGCCGTGCGCTCCACGAAGATGTCTATCTTCGGGGGCCCGAACGGGTGGATCGGTTTGTTATGTGAATCTGATAAGACCGTGCCCGGATTGGATGACATGGGTGCGTGAGCCTTGAACTTATGCTCCCAGCCCAGCCCACTGTCCACCGGGTCGCACCCACCGACCGACGCGCCACAGAGGAGGGCCCAGAGATTGCGAGATGTGTTTTATTTCATTTTTATTTCCGTCCCGGGCTCGGTGGCCAGCCATCGATTTCTTGTCGGAGTCTCACGGAAGGACACGGAACGCTCGCGCGCTGCAACTTAATAAGGTGTTAAAAATTACTGTCACGTCATGCTCGGCGCGGCTCGGTTTTGTGCAGCTGCAGCATCGCAGCGAAGATGGAAGTGCTCTAGTGCTCTAGGCACGTCTTCTTGGGAGCCCGCGCTTCTTGGGATGTCTTCGCCGACGGCTCGGCCTATAACGCCTCCGAGCCGGCCGAGGCGGCCGGCAGCAGCCGGCAGCGTAGCAGATTTATGAGCCCTGATTTATCTGATCGAAATGGGTGAGTATCGCTCGCCCGCCATCGGTCAGGTGAACCGTTTCCAGCGCGGCTCGAGCCGAAGCCGGAGATCGTGGACTCCTTGGGACGAGCGGTGAATTTTAATATCTGCCACCGATAAAGGTCAGCCGTCCGTTGCTAGGACGGTGCGGGGTTTGATTTATAAATAGAGTTCTCCATTTCATCCTCGCTCTGTCTCTATCTCTCGATCTCTTTGCTCTTTCTTTTGAGGATGAGCTATCCTTTAGGAATGAAGGGAATTTTTAGTTTTTAGTGTCAAACTATGCAAATAACGTACACCGGGACACATCTAGTTCTGGTCGTAAGTCACAATGTAGAAACCAAGCAAAATCATCGCCAGAAGGTACTAAACTAATGATGAAATGTTAATAAAACTAACAAAATGGGAACTAAAATGTCATTACTTTCTCGGTGTAGTTCAAATTCCAAATGAACGGAATGGTACTGGTGAGGATTGTGAAATGCTCGCTCCTTAAAGACGAACATCCGTATCGACTCAGGAATGGTGGCATCCTCAAGAAACCGGCTTGGAAACATAAAAGGGAATCTTGGACCACAAAGAGCCACCATTCTTACACTGTAGCCCATTCGGATCCATCTCGCGTCTCCGAAAACCCCTTGACAGTAGTCCGTAGTAGCTCTATTCTAATGCCCTCTATTGTTCCGCGCGGAATGTTTCCCGCAGCGCGCCGGAGAGCTTCCTTTTTCCTTCTGTAAATTTGTCAAAAGCTTCGACCGTTCCCACTGCCATCGTTCCGCGTTTGACAGATCGTCCCCCGGGGTCCGCCATCCATCTCCGGTACGGTCCCGGCCCCTGGTTCGTCACGGATGCACCGTTTCCGCTGTCAACTTTTGTCATATTTGATTCAATCTCTGTGTGCCGCCATTCGGGGAAAAAAGGAAACTTTATTACCCCATTCTTCTCCCGCGGTGCCTCCTCCCGCGAACAACAAACGACGACCGAGTCCCCACGACAAAGTCGAGCAAAAGGGTTTTGAGGGCCGTCGACGGGCAAACTTGCTCTGGGAGCGCGGGACGGAAGGATGGGAAGGATTCCCGGCTTGCTTCTATGTGGCCATAATTCAAACAGAGGCCGCGATGCGACGCCGACCGCGATCAGCGATCAGCGAGTGGTTCGTGATTTGCGACACTTACGACGCCGCGAAGACGCTACGAGACGAGCCGTAAGGCGAGAGACACAAAAAATGGCAACCAAAATAAACGCGAACGCTGTTCCCGCGTGGCGCATCGTTAGATCTGTGGGCTCTCCGGCTTCCGCCGTTGCCGCCGGTTGGGTGAAATAAAATAAGGAAACTATTTCATATTTTTTTATCCCAATCCATCCCAATCCCGAGGCGAAGATCGGGAGCGGGCAGAGCGACAAAAAATGACACACGAGAAACTTGCTTTGAATATCATATTTCCAACCGGCCGTCGCCATTAACGTCCGATGAGGGGCCCGCGGCCCCTCCGATGGCAAGCGCATCATTTCTTGCCCAGGGCGCGTCCAGCGAAACAATTTCGCTCGCTCCCCCCGCGCGCCAGGATCTTGTGCTGTGTCCCCTTTGCGGATCGTCACGACGATCGCCGTCGACGCCGCGTGTCGTGGAATATTTTCTTCAATGATTTTATCACTCCACACACACACACACACACACACATACACTGCTCGTCGTCCAGTCCGTCGTCCGGGTTTCGCAAATGTCGCATGTAGGAAATATTTATGTCTCATCTTGTCCCGCTCGTGTCTCCGGCCCGGTTTTTGCCACCTTTCCGAAGGCCCTCAATCGTCGCGAGTGTGATGCCTTTTATTTCTCCATCGAGCCCGGTCAGATAGACACATCACGACACCGACGACGACGCTGGCAAGGACGAGAGGCTGCGCGACGGATGGGCTGGGGTCCGTCTTAGGGTCCGCGGCGTGTCGTTGTAATTTATGATACTTGCGACGGAAATTTTTCATTCCGAAAAAGGGATGTCCGCAACGAAAAAGTGCATTCCGTGTGCGTGTGTGTGTGACAGAGATCGATCCTCGGCAGAGCAACCGCACGGAGAGATGGTCGGAATGAAGTTATTACATTTTATTACGGTAGCCGACCGAAAACATGCCGTCAGAATGGTGGCTTCCCGGAATCGAACAGGTTCGGTACGGGGCCAAATCGTTCGTCCTGGTTCCAGGACCCCTGTTTTATTTTTATCTTTCCTTTTTAAGACCCGGGCCCACGGGTGGTGCTAAAAACTAGTTTTGATGCTTACCGAAAATGGACGTTACGATGCTGCGAAGTATGCGGAGAACGTGTTTCGAAACATGTGCCCGGCCGGACGTCCGACCTAAAATGAACGAACGAACGATTTGCTTAACTCTGGTTGAGTTTGAGACAATTTTGAATCGAATTTTTTTAAGCGAATTAAAATGAAGGCCCTAAAAAACAGTAATTGAAGTTTTCGGCCACTCGTCGTCGGCTTCGAGTGGCTTTCGCTTCGAACTCGAGTCGCAACGCACCGTTAAATTCTTTCCCGTTCGTATGAAACTTGACGCAAGACGCGGCTCCAGGGTACGCCTCTCTTCTGTCCGGTTGACGGACGTCCGCCGAGTGTCGTCGTCGTTGCGCAACGGAATATTCATTTAATTTCAATTTGTTTAGCCAAACCCACAGCCCGGCCGGTCCTAAGAAACATCGAAAAGGCCGTACCGCTTTAGGGCCCAGCATCCGTTTTCGCGATCCGACAAATTTGTGCCAAACAACACCCAAATTCCAGCCCAGGCGGCACACCAGGCAGCGGGAAATAAATCCAAAGACGGCGCGACGCGCGCAGGATGAACATTAAAATGTTGTCCAAGGCGTGGGCCCGCTCCGAGGAGACGACAGCGAAATGAAACTGCCGCCTAGGAACTGGACACGTGGCCGTCGTGGACTCCAGATGTTTGCCAAAACTCTTGAGACGGCAACAGATTGGGCCGTCCTGGAAGTTGGCTGGGTCTCGAATCTCTTACTGCCCCCCGAGCATGGCTCGAAGACGCCGAGAGCTTACAAGACACAAAGTGAAGCTACGAAAGATCTCCAAAACGGGGTCACTTTCGGGCGCACCCAGCATCGCACCGCATAAAACAAGCGAAGAAAATAATTATGGAACCGTAATATCCGTTCCGTCGCATAATACACTCTCGGAAACTAATAAAAGGGGGAGCCAGTGCGCCAGTGCGCTCCGTCACCCGAAACTTAATCAAAAGCAGGCGGAGGCCACTGCAAAACGGCCATTGACACCTGCCACAAACAAACTTCGGGACCAAAAAAAAAAAAACCCCGTCCAAGAGGACAGCAACACCGGCAATAAAGCTGCATTAGGATCATAAAACTAAATTAAATAAAACGAACCGAGAACCGGTGTGCGCGCGCGCGGCGGTACTTGTTTGGCCGCCGGCCGAGCCGGCACTCTGCTCGAAAGCGAGGACCTCTTCAAACGAGGTTCTTCCTCGCCAAAATGCACCATGAACGTTACGTTGCTCCGGACGCCAGAGGACGCCGTTAGGGCGGCGGCGGCGGCGGTAGTTTGCCTTTGGAGTTGTGTCCGCCGACCGCCGACCGCCCGACTACCGATGACATCTTCAAGAAGTCGGAAAATTTATTATCTTCCCTTTCGGGGTGCTTTTGCGCAACGGCACGGCACACGTTTTGCCAGCCCGAAATTATTGTCCTTTGCTCGGGGGTATGTGGGAAAGAAACACAGAGAAAGAGATAGCGAGAGGGCGAAAGAGAGAGAGAGAGTGAGCAACCGGATCCGGCAGTGAAGCGGCCAACCATCGCACCACACTTATGGGCGGATAAGGATTAAGGAGCCAGTTGGCAGGACGTTTAGCACGGGACGAAAGGACCACTTGCGAGCGCGGTCAACTCAAGGAGCAAGTCAGATTGTTGTTTTAAGGCGCATCTCGGTTCGGCGCTGTCCGTCCCGTTTTGTCTCTTTTTTTTCGGACTGTTCGGGTCAAAGATTTCCGAGTCCGAGCTGTGCGAGCGTACCAGCCGGCACCGGCATCCTTCGCTAAGCTGATGTTTGAATGGCTGGAGCAGGAGTTTCGTACACATGTTCCGAGGTTGCACAGACTGTCGAACCGACCGGGGACCAACACGTAATGAAGCAAACCAGGACCTCTCTCGATCGACAGCACAGCTGCGGGCGGTGGAATTTATAGCGGATAGTTGGTTCCTGCCTGCGCAGCGAGCGCTGCTGCAGCCTTCCTAAGACGACACCCAACTGACAGACCCCGGTTCTTTGGCCCCCCCCCCCCCCCGCTTTTCACCGGTGGCATTAATTTTCGTGTGTGTGGAGCGCTCGACAGAATAAGTTTTCCACGGTTCCCCCCTCAGGGAAGTTTTCCCGGCGCCAAGAAAATGCGTCATTTTGTTGCATCCTTCTGAGCCATGGTGCTGCACAGGATCCTTCACCGGGACGGGACTTTTCGGAGCAATTAAGTGTCTGATATGGCGTCGGGCGTCGGGCTCCACGTGAAATTATCTGCACCACGTGCACCGCCGGGCGGATTCTGCTTCTGCAAACTAATGACAATGAACAGCTGAACGGGAAGGAACGGATTATTAAAGTGATGCCCCAGTCAGTAAGAGGATGGTTTGGTTGAATTTATCGTGACCCACGATAGCAATACATGCGCCGAACAGATTGACACATAAATGTGTTCCACGAATGCGTCGGGACCTCTGGACCGCCGTTCCTTTTCCAAGAATGCGCCTCATCCCGGCATCCGGCATGCGTAACGAATGCGACTTACCTTGCCAGGGCTCTTTGACACGTCCCTCGTCCCAGCGCGACCTCCCGAGGAGCGGTTCGAAGACACAGAAAGATGAAGAAATAAAATCCCGACGGAGAGAGGACCACCCGATCGCGCGGGGGTCGAAAAAGGATACCGATCGACCACCGGCCGCTCTCGCGTGTGGCCGAAAGGTTTTTTTGTCAACCGTCGCCGTCCTCGCAGGCCTTCAGCGCAGTATAACGCCCATCCCGGGGCCCCGTGATTAGGAGCGTGTCCTGTTTTACATTTTCACTCATTCCCACCCGGTAGAGGGTCCCTCTGGTAGGTAGCCAGCAAGCGCGCGCAGGGTGCAAACAAACACAAACAATTTTTCACGCACATCATTTCACGAACCCGAGCGGCGGATGTGCATCTCCGACAAAAAAAAACGGACCCGGGACCCAGGGAAATAATCTCGTTACTCGAACCCTCTGAGAAGCCTCGAGGGCAAGGATCAGGCAGCACGGCGTGTCCAGCTGCACCACCGCTCTCGGGAGCGCTCTAATTAGGCGGAACGGAAGCGAATGATTTTTCCCGTTCCACTTGATTTCGCTCACCGAAAAGGACGAACGGTGCGTGTGTGAGCGGCCGAAGTCCCGAACCCGAAATGCATACAAAAAACATCCATCGGACAACAAGATCCCACCGGCGGATGCAGTTTTGCAAACTGCAGCCGTGCAGCTAATGGGGTGGGGGCTCCTTGTGCAGGATACTGGCCCTATTTTCATCCGGGACCAATTTTCGGGACGAACTGAAAAATCAACATCAACCCGTGTTTGATTTGTTAATATGCTTTATGCGCCTTATTAGGGTTCGCTCCTACGCCGCCCGCGGCAAGCAAGGCGCTTTCTTCCTTCGATTGCTTGCCTTAATAAGGGATTTTGGACCTCTTTAGTCTGTGCGAGCACTCGGTTGAGGGATCGGTGGTGAACCAATATTGACTCATCTGTTTCCTGGCAGTCGGCGGAACACAATTTTCGGCTCCATTGAAAGTCTCCCAAGAAAATCCTTTTTCTCCTTTGCCACCGGCGGTCGGGTCCTGGGAGTTTTGGTAGCAAGTTTTGCTGCTTGTAAAACAGCATCCAATATTCATACATCCAAACAGCATTGTAAACATAAATCTTGGAACGAGAGTGAACGATCAATGCTTTGGTAAAGAGGCGAAAGATTTAGTTTAAGGATCATTATTAATCGCTTTATTCTCTTCATAGCCAAAATTCATCCATGGGTTGGCTGCCAGTAGTTAAAGCGGAGAGTGTTTTAAAAAAATAGTAAACGTAACTAAAGTATCGTTAGTGTTGATTTAAATTCCAGCTACACTTTTGTATGTAATTAAACTAAACCCATTTTAAAATCTTAAAACCTTTGTTATGACCCATAAAACCCGTAATAAAGTTCAAAAAAGAACTTTATTTGATTGAACGATTGGTAGGATTCATCTATGCCCCAGTCTTGTGAAATTATATAACTTGAAATTAATAGTGAGACAATGTTCAACATATCAGGCTGTTCAAAAAATGTTTCGGTTCGATAAGAGAACCACAATTTTTTATATACCTTATTATTCAGCATAGTCTCCCTGAGCATCAATACACTTGTTCCATCTTTTTGTTGTATTAATTGAAGACGAAGAAACCTTATAAACTTTCAACATTGACCTCGACATTGACAAATTGAAATGAAACTTCACATAAGTTCACATGAAGAGCTGTTATTGAAGCTCAAAACTTACTGAACGCCCTGGTATTTATTTCCTTGTAATACTTGGCCTTTGCAAGGAATATTCTAAATTATTGTGAAAAAAATGTGTCCAATAACAAAACAAAGGCGTACGGCCCGGCATCCCAAAACAAGCAACTCAATCCCAATCTCCTTACACCATGAAAAAGGATTTTGTTTTTAAAAAACCTTCAACCAAAACTAATTATATTTTTAGAAACATTAAAATCAAACATCCTCCCTGGCCTGGTTCCAACTATTTAAATCTCTTTTGTTGCATTCCACGGGCTCTACTTGGTTCCAGGAAACGTCCGGCATACGCATAAATATTTACCCACCAACGGTCACGGGTCTTACCTCCCAAAGCGTCACACGCCCCCAAAGCTCACCTTCGAAGCCTTCCCGCCGCGAGTGTTAACGAACGTACGGAGCGGCCGAAGTGCGAACAGGTACGTCCACCCCGCCGGCGGTGAAAGGATGCAGGAGGCCGCTCGCAGGAGGTTAATTTTGCATTTTGCTCCTTGGAGATGCCTCCGGCGTAATTAACCTTCAACCAGGGCGGGCGGACGACCCAAATCCTCTGTTTATCCTCTCCCGCGAGGACCACCCGAGGGGAAGCGTCAAGCCGAGTCAACCGTTCACCGGAGTATGCAATACTCGGAAAAAGGACCCTCCCGGGTGGGTGTTGAGGCGTGCCGTGCCGATGCAAATTAAAAGGCGGCCCGTGGCCGGCGTAAGGCACATCGAATCGACGGAGGACACGCCGTCGTCAAATGTCCTTCCCGGGGGGTGGGCGTCCCGCAATTTACATGCTTCGCCGTAAAGGCTGACCTTCACCTGGGCACCGTGCCATCCATCCTGCCAGAGCTGCTGCTGCTGCTGAATTATTCAGCTGTCCCGGCAATCCGGCCTGCGCGAGGACGATTCACCGCACAACCGGATCACACACACACATTGAAGGGGGGCTTAAAAAATGCTAATGTCAAGAGTCATCCGGCGGAAAAGTTTCCTTCTCCCCAGCGGGAGCCATCTTTCACCGAGGAAGGACCTCTCGCTGGCTCTGGCAAGGACCCAAAAGCGGAATTAATGGCATATTAATTTACATTGTCAAGTGTGTTTTGAATAATCGTCCTAATTGGTATCATTCTTCGTCGATGAAAGTATGTGATGTTTATGCAGGGCAGGGATCCATTATGCGGTCGTTGATGAGCCGCGCCGAAGGTGCCGTGGCCTGCTGGGTGGCGATGCTGTAACAGGATGCCGTGCCGCGCGAAGGAAGGCAGGAAGTTTATCGTTTGTTTATGCGAATGAGCTGCCCTGTGTAATTGCCTTTTCATGATGCTGATGGTGCACACAATGAGGGCGCGCTCCCGCTCTCTCTTGAGAACTGTGATGGAAGGGCAGGAAAGTACGTCAAGTACATCGTGTGAACTCGTCAGCCAAGATGCTGACGTCGTCCTTTGAAGGTTCTTGAAACGCTCGCCCGCCCCAAACCGGGAGCCACGCCATGTGGGCGACCGTCTCTTGCAAGTGGGTCAATGGGTCCAACGATGGGTCGGTTGCTCCCGAATGTAAGTGTCCCCCCGGCGACCGACGACCGGCGATTTGAGCGCTGACGACGTCTAATGTGCCTCTAACGAGAGAATGGTTCCCGGCAAGCCACGACTACAACGACTTTTGAGCCTCGGCGACTCCGTGGTGTGTGGGTTCTTGAACGGGACGCGACTGTATTAAAGTCACGCTGGGCCACACGCTGCTTTAAAGTGCCCGAAACGTTCCGTCAACAGTACGGTACGCCACGCCGACAGACCGTGGAAGGCCAATAAGATATTCAGATATTCAGCCACTTAAGATCGGGGATAATGTGGATCTAATTTACTTCATCTTGTAGCATTTCTTTTCAGCGTTTTTGCTATCGTTTTCCATGTGGATTCTGCCTCGAACTGTATTTCAAGTCGACTTTTTGAAGTGCCGAAAACTTCCCTTTGGCTTATAAAGGCTTTTAATTGAAGACAATTTAATGAACTGTGAACAGGTCAGCTTTAAAGCCAAGCATCCTCTCAAACTTCCATTTCCAAATATTCTCAGAATGCTCTTGCTGCCCTCTGCAAAAAGAATGTTTCAAAATAATCAATAATCCAAGGCGGAAAAGACAGCACTCGATTCTACCGAGTCAGTGTCTAGTGAAGCGGCCCAGCCCGAGGCGAAACATGATCCCCTTTATGTTGTCCCAAAACACCAAAACAGCATCGACCATTTTATTTGCAAGTTGCCATCGCAGCATCGAGAGCCTTTCGCAAAACAAGGAAAGAGGCCGCCCGGCATCGTTTAAGTGGGCCGCGCGTCTTGGGTCCTTTCGTTCGACTCGAAGAATCGCCAACCGGAACGCTGAGTTTTCGGAACCGAGAACCGAGATGAACCGAAACTGTTGCCTCACAAGAAGCCAGAGACAAAGAAAAATACAGAGGCGGCGGCGGCGGCGCGGCATGTGCAAAAATGTAGTGAAGAAAGTCGCCAGCCGAAGGAGTGGAAACTTTTAAACACTTCCGACTGGCGACGTGGAAAGCGTGAAGCCAGAGTTCTATTTATACGGCCCTCCGTCACGATAGGTGTTCCGAGGGGGGCAAAGCAACAAACAGCAGCAGCTTAGATCCGGCAGCCATTGAGCTATGCAAATATGGAGCTCCACATTTTTGTGAACCTAATTCGCCGTGTACACTCCTTTGGAAGGCACCATTGCGCCACTTCGGAAAAGTCAACGTCGCTCGGTGACACACATCGGTTATGCTGCTTTTGTTGTTTGCTCGACGCGCTCTCGGACTCTCGGAGTGAACTGGAATTGGATCCACTTCCATGTGGGAACGACTCGAATAGACTCCCTCTTTGAGAGAGAGAAGGTGCTGAGCAATCATCATCAAGCAGCAGCAGCAGCAGCATAAAACCCGGCAGACCGGAAGTGCTGATGAGCTGAAATAGAGTCGAATGAATAAACATTTGTCTCCGGAGCCGAGATCATAAACCGATCCGGGGCCGGTAGAGCCTCAAGAGAGCGCAAAGAAAAACAACACGCGGGGCCTGCATATTTAGCAATAGAGCCAGCAGTGGGAATGAAGAAAAAACAATCGAAAGAAAGCGAGGGCCGTGTTGTGGCGGCGGCCCCCGGGTTCGGAGCACATTTTATTTTCACATACATACGACCGCTCTCATCTGCAATTGAAAGGCGAACCCGAGAGTGAAGACCGGGAGGCCCCCGGTGGGCGACTGGCCACTGTTTTGTTGTTCTAGCAACCTCCGCACTGGAGTGGAGAGATGCAACTCTTGGCGATGCACCAACAGAAGGCCTCGAAGAAGCTGACGGGAAGACCCCGTGTTTCGGCCCCCGAGGGAGAGCGACTGTGCTGTGTTGAGGTTCCGTGTTCAATATTCAAATTGATCTAATCAAAACAAGGAAGCTGCTCGTTTTGGGAAGATTCGTTTTTTCGTCTCTGTGTGTGAGCCAAACAACAAAAATAACACCACCGAACAGGGTCCCGTCTCGAGCCCGGCCAATGTTTGACGAATGTTGGCGCTCGAAGTTCATTGAAATGATGATGAGCTTGCCGGTGCTTACGGGGAGTGCATTCAACAGGTAATAGTTATGTAAATCTTCCGCTTCATGCATCGTGTGGCATCGATTTCCATTGACCCCGGGAGGATTGCGCCGTGGCCCCGCAGAGTGCAGTTCATAAAACCAAGAGGCGTCCCACATGAATCGTGGATCACCAGTGCTACATTCTTTTCAAAATCCGATCGTCTTCAAACGATTGAAGAAAAGATCGACACAATAAGGGGCTTATTGATTTTCTTGAACTTTAGAAGGCTTTCCTGAAGCATAAATTACATAAAATATTAATCAAATCGTTCAGCAGGCACACCGTTCGCCGGAGCAGAGTTTAAATTGGGCAAATTTAACGGACGGAATCGAATCGGAAAACCCGGTCCCTCGAAAATCCGGTGCGGGACAAAATGGTCAAACAAAATGGCAATTTTTTCGCCTCACCAGAGTCCCAGATCCCCGTCAATCGCTGTTAAACGATATTCGCCCCACCGGAAAAGGGATAACAACCGGCTGTGGACTATGGCTGGACCTCACCCAACCCTTACGGAGCTTTTATGAAAATCTGATTCGCATCACCGGGGTGGCACGCCCCGAAAAGCTGACCTCTCACGTCCGGACAAAAGGGACACCGTCACCGTTTGGCTTGGCCTGTGCGGTCCATTTACGATTCCACCGGCAACCGGGGAATTGATGGTGAAAATTTGAATATTTATTGTTTTTCTTGTTGCTGGCTGGAAAGTGTGACTGGAACACATCAAACGCGCCCCGGTTTGAACCCGCGAGCCCTTTTTCCGTTGACCCTTGCGAAACGTGAAAGTCATCGCGACACTCCAGGACCTCCGGGAAGTCCCGTCCGGAAGGCACGGCGCTCTTAAAGAAGTGTGTACCGTTTTTATTAACTCCATGTGACGGCCATTCGAGCGGCTAAACCGTTGGCTCGATGATGTGGAAAAACCGCCAACCGGTCTAGTAGCGGGTCCCGGGTTGGGTCACCCGTTTTGCATATGTATTCGTGAGCTTGCTGTTTTTATTTTGTGCCCCGTAACGCACCACCGGATGGATGAGAATCCATATTAAAAACCACACACACTTGGCCCGGATCCGGCCCGACTCTCCCCGGAGGTCACTCCCGGGCAGATGGAAATATTCCTACGTCGGTTCCTTCGGCCAGGGATTGGTCAGACGAACCGATTTTCGATTTCGCACCGGAAAACCCGGACCGGATCGGCCTCGGATTGGCTTCTCGGGGCCACGTTCCGTTGTGCTGTGTCTATTAAATCAATATTCATAATAGGATCGGCCCCTTATTTCGCATAATCCATTTTGGGGCCAATTTTTGCTTCCGTTTGCAGACCAGGCCAGGCCCATTCAGGAGATGGCACATCTCCGGGCAGGAAGGATATGCAGCATCAATACACGACGACGGAACGGAGGAACGACCATATTAGCCAAGTCGCCGAGAGCTTACGCCAGCAACCTCTTGGTTTCTTGGTTCCTTGTGCGATTAGGAACAGTTGGGCACTGAAACCGTGGGCGAACCGCATCTTGTTCCCACGGATTTCGGCAGCGGCTCAAGAGATTCAATAAGGCATCTTTTGGGCCGGTAGAATGTCTCCTTTTCGGTGGCACTCGGTTGTATGATTTTTCCGCCCGCATTTTACGCTTCGCAAGCGAATCGGTATGCAAACGACGTTGGCAGACACACACACACGTGCCCCGGCTCCGAAAAGCGAAAAGCATGGATGGGGTTTGGTCCTATTTTTGGCCAGCATCAGCAACTGGATCCGAAGAATGTTTCTTTCCGCCAGATGAATTTTCAATTGGCCAGGGATTGGGCTGCGCAGTTGGATTAATTTCTCAACGAATATGGGGAACGCGATATTTGACGACATACGCCAAAAAAGAAGGGGTCAATCGCAACCCAAAGCGAACTGTTCACTGTGTGTGTGTGTTTGTGTGTGTGTGACATAATTATACGATGTTTATTATTATACTAATAAGAGCCCCGGAAGGTTGTGAGGATAATGCGAATTCTACCAGCTCAGCAAAAGTCAAGCCAAACAACAATTACTAACTCCACCAGCACCTTCTCATGGACATGTTTTAGAAATAAAGATTAGTTTTGTTCGAACTCTAGAACGTCGTTGCGTAATTAGTTCAATGATCGCTGGAATTAGTGATTAGAGATTCGCGAGTGACATTTGCGCTAGTGTACATTTATCGTCAACAAGCATTATAAAGGGGCTCCTCCGGCCGTAAGGACGGAACCGTCGATTTGATTAAACGCAAGGACAGTGTTTAAAGATATAATGATGCTAAAATTGATTGACTTCGCACCAACACAAATGCATTGTATGTGTGTTGTACACAGGGCACTGACGCATTCTGAAATAATATTCAATCACAGATTTCCACGATATTTTATGTTTTATTTTAAAAGAGCCGAAAGAAATTCTGTTTATGAAAAGGAATGATACAAATCAAAACAATTGTGTTTGTTACGTAAAAATAGAACATCACTGTACGCCGGCACCAGCGCACCTGACGGATCTACCGGGAACTGGGGCTAGAACGGTAGGTCACACGCAACCTTGCCCCAGAGCCGACGGCCAGGTGCAAAAGTATAAACTATTGCGACAGAATTTAGATTAAAAGGGAACTAATAATTTTTGAGCCCCTCGCATCACGAAACAAAAGAGGAACCGCAAAAAGTTTTTTTAGTTAGTATACGTCACTAACTCACGGGAGGACATATCAGAGATAATTACGGCAGAAAATAAATTTAACAATTTTAGTTGTAAGTTTGGCTTTTAGTTGTAAGTTTAATTACTCTTAATCACTTTTTATAGTTGTGGTTCAATTACTAGACGGGGTCTCTAACATGATTTCCATGTTCCTGACTACAACCCTGGATTGCGGTTGCGTAATCCTGTCCTTTTGACATTAATTCTGACAGCGCGGTTTTTAATACAGTTTGGATCTAGTACGTCAACAACAACGCAAATCCTTTTTGAGCCGAGAACATTCGTGAAAGCCAACATTCCAACGAGAAACATTCGAGAAAAATGAATCTAAACGACTTGCCCGATGAAGTAAGTTATTGACAATGAAAAGTAAATGTAGCTAACTAACAAGTGTTTGTTTTCGGTAGATGTTAGACATGATTTTTGACCACCTGGATGTGCACGAACTAAAGCTAGCGTCCCTCGTGTGTCGGCGTTGGTCAGTGCTGAGCTTTTCTGATCGCAGGATGGACCATGTGTTGTTGGTGAATCGTAATTCCAATTGTGAATTTTTTATTAACTCCAAAAGGAACTATCGCAACGTTCATCAACCGCCGGCGACTATGACGACGAAATATGAGCAGATTGAAAGCTTAGTACGGTTACTGCACACGATAAGGCCACACGTCCGAATGTTTGTTATGAAACGAACGGACATTGAATGTTATATAACTTCGGAGCAATTAGGATCGATTCTGCTGGAAGTTCCTACAATACAAGATTTGTCGATTGGTCTCGCTGAGGACCAGTGCAACACGAATGGAACGTTCCCGGTTTTACCGAAGCTGGAATCGCTGTTTGTTAACGGAACAACAAACGATTCTTTTGTTTTGTCCTGCACGCATATTGTAAATTGGCAGTGTATTGAAATGGACTGCCGCACAGATCTTGAACTGGAAGCATGGACAAACTTCAGTGGGCAGTTGAAGCTCGTTCATGTGAAGGATTTGATTAGCAGACTTTTGCAGCCCTTTCTGAAGCTAACGTTCCCACTCGTAGAGGATTTGGCCATTGATATGTTTCAATTTCGCATGAATGAAGTGACGGATTTAGAGAAAAGTAGTGGTTTTTTTCGAAGGCACCCCTTCCTTCGACGACTGTCCATCTACGGTATGATGATTCCTGTAGAATGGGTTAAATCTATAAGTCGCCACTGCTATGAGCTAACCCATCTAGCCCTTTTTTTGAAAAATGCCGAAGAAGGACTTTTGGAGTCGTTGGTGCAGCTGAGTAAGCTGAAGGTAAGCAAATAAAAAGCGAAAAGGAACAATATACTCTATATGCTATTTTTTGCAGCACCTTTCATTAAACGGAGAAGTGGATAGAAAAATTCTTCTTGGACCTATGAAGTCGCTTGAATCAATTGAGTTAAAAATGTATCCTCGTCGAGTTGTTCTCGAGAACCTTTTCGATGTTGTTCCACGATTAAGGTGTCTGGTAATCACGGAATTCATATCGTACGATGATTTACAGTTCATCTACGACAATTTTTTATGTCTTCGACGCTTAGAAGTATACATCGATGATGAGGTAATTTGAAACGTATATGGTAGACCCTCATTGCCACAAATGCGCTAGTTCGAACTTTTTGATCTCCTTTACCAGGTGTCGATAGTAGCAGACGATTCTGTCCGATTCGATCGATTGGAACACTTGCAGGAACTTAAGGTATCGGACAATATTAGAATTCGTTCCATTCATCGTAACAACGTTCGGTGCATGACAATAACCCATAGACCGGTAAGTGTATATTATATCAGAGAGAGAAAGAGGGAGAGAGAGAGAGAGAGAGAGAGAGAGAGAGAGAGAGAGACCAACCAACCAACGGATGTTTAATCGAATAAATTCGTCTCCTTTTCTTTCATCGCCAGGCTGTTCTTGATTCACGCTCAGGTATCAAGAACTGTGATCTTGGCTGGATACCACAGAAGTTCCCTTTGCTGAATAGACTGATCCTTGAGGAATGCTCGGTGTCTTTGGTTGCGGTCGAACAGCTACATAACTTGCTGCCCTCGTGTAGAATCGACTACGACAGCACACGCTTCTAGCCCATTCTTGATGCACCTGCGAAATAAAAGATGTTCAGTGCAAAGAAAGTGCAGCTTCGGACGGTAACAGAGTTTCTTCAAAGGTCACAGAAAAAAATAAATGCAAAAATTCGAAAACTCGTCGAAATTCCGTTTTAACTCCTGATGGGTTACGCGACCCTAGTACTTTTAGTCGTTTGTGGAAGAGCCGAAAAGAACTGTTTGAAAGAGTTCAAAGTTTTTTATTAACAGTAAAGATGATTGAAAGTGCTTGGACCAGCTAACCAAGCTCAAGGCATCCGGTTTCAAGAGAGCAGAATAACTTGAGATCCGATACAAGTTACAGTCACTTTCACTGCACATGTCTAATAGTGAAAACATCGCGAATCGTGGAAGACGAAGGATATCTATATTATTAGGTGGTGCAATTAATTCATGTTTTTTTAAATAGATGACATTGCTCACTAAATGTCACAATTTTTTTGTTCTTGTGCCGATTCGTTACTGGTGATGAAAAATGGATTTGTTACGAGAATACTAAACGCAAGAAGGTCTGAGCACAACCTCGTGAACCAGATCCATCGTAACCACAGTGAACTATTCACCGTGCATATGGTGGGATATGTAAGGTGTGAGCTTTTAAAACGCCATCGACAACCATTTATGTGTTGTAACTAAGCTTCGACCGAATAAAGGACCAGAATGGGATAAAAGTTATAATAAACTGATACATTCAACAAGACAACGCTCGGCCACATATCGCAAAACCGGTCAAAACCTATCTCAAAATTGTCGGATGGGAACTGTCGGATGTTTTGTTCTATAGTAAGGCCACAATTATCGAATAAAACCCACGAATGAATTAATTCAAAGTTCTAATGCTACAAACACTTTTTCAAACACTATTTGAATTAGCTTGAAAAAGGAACTAGATACGACCAACTGGCCACTCAAATGACAACACGGGTGGGGCGCAAAATAACGCATCCGATTAGTCGTTGGGTGTGTTGGACCTCTCGTTAACACCAAACCAGCCCAGAGCACCACCAGGAAGGGACCAAAGATTAGTACGGTTCTGCAAACCCGCCTGCGAAACGGAAACTCGCCGAATGTGTAAACACATCGTAGTTTTCCCGCGAGGCGGAAACGCTCAATTTCCACGAGAAGCACAAAACTGCACGCCTCAGCAGTCTGCGTGGCGCTCGCTGCAAGGGTGCAACCCGGCTACCGGCCGGGTTGCATTTGCAAAATTAACGCAAAAGACACAAAAGCGAAAGAGGGAGCTCCTCTCCGCGAGGGGAAGCATAGAACAATGAGCCCGAAACCCGCGCCATGAGCATATGTGGCGATGGAGAGTCGCGGATGCATCTTGCAGTGTGTCGGTGCAACAAATGCAACGAAGCACCCAGAGGAATGGGACCGCAGTCCGCAATTCTTTTTTGTTTTTGCCACACCCCACATCGTTGGCGGAGCATAATAAATTATGATGAAAATTGCTGACCGAGAAATGTGCAACGCGCGCGAACGAGGATCAACAACAACAACGAGGAGGAGCGCATGGGCAATCGAAACAGGAGCGAAATGGCCACGGGAGTCTGCCGCAATCGCAGCATAAAAATGCCAACAAAACATCCGCCGTTTGGGGGCCGGTTTTTCCGGTGGGCAATCGCACCGCAGCATAACGCTGCACTCGGCCGGAGTTTATTAGCGCAAGAGCCCTCATTAATGAGTGGTGCAGTGGCCGGATTCTGGAGCATCGAAACAGGAGTTTGCATTTGTTTGGTGAGGTGTGTGTATGTATGTGTGTGTGGCCTGTACGTGAGAAGGATTAGGGTTGCCAATCTGGGTTTCTTTACAATATTTAACAATATTCATTGATCGTTCATCGCAATGAGCTCATCAATGCCGTATCCTTAACGAAGAACGATCGATCATCGAATGATTTTCCGGTTCACTCAATTCAGTAATGTTCCCTCTCATTAGACCAATGGTGGTATCGACACGACATTATTTTAACAAATTTGTCGCTTGTGTCCGAGTTGTGATGGCATCTAGCCGCTTTTCCCGTTTCATTTCCGACGGCACATACACTTTCTCTGTGGCCGAGTCCGGTCGGTGGTGTGGTTTCTGTGTGACCAACTGCACCTTCGTTGGCTTCGTCACGGTAAATCTGAAAGACAAACTCAAACATAATTTTATGAACCAATATTTGCGCAGGATTGTGGCGCCCACGGCGAGCCAGTCACAGGCGGAGTGATAATAACTTAAAGCCGCACGTCCTGCCGCGGACCACCGAGTGGCCACAGTCGGCGGAGTTCAAGAAAAGTGCGGCCACATAATAAAAAGCTCAAATAAAGGCCGAGGCCGAGGCTTGGCCGCGCCGTGCGCTACCTGTTGGACTGATGGCGCTCTCGGTGTGTTGCAGATGAAACAATGCAGCGCGGCCGGAAACGGAAAAGTATCCTTCGGGGTCCGCCATCCGCCGCCGCCAGTCCATAAACCTGAGCAAACACAGACTGGCACAACATCGGGAATCGGAGTGGACGCGCTTCGGCGAATAGGCAAACAAATGAAGCAAAGCAAACGGCGCCCCAGCGACGATCTGTTCCGCATCTGTGTTCCGTGCACTTCCGGGTCGCAGGTGAGTCGCTAGCCTGTTGGCCGCTAGGCTGTTTTTTTTTGGGTTTGTTTTCGATCACTTCGTTATTGTGATTGTGAACGCTCACATGACCGATCGATTCGAGCATTCTTTCGGTGGTGACTTCCGGCCGTAAGGTTTTTTCTTTCAAGTCGATACCCCACCCGCCGTGGTCGCAGGACCCTTCCACAGCCCGAACGCCAATTGAATTTTGCGCCCGGGACAGGCGGGTCCTCCGGCGGCTGTCGGATGTCGGTTCCGTTACGCTTATCAGAGGCCCCCGAGCAGAACCGTCGATTGTCAGTCGGTTGCATGATTCGGAGCAATTATGTTGAAGGACCCCCTGCACAAGAAAGTCTTGGCACTCGAAAAGCATAACCTGGGTTTGGGTTGTGAACAGCCAAAAAGAAAAAAAAAATGGCAAACACTTTGCATCAATTCTTGATTTTTTGTGACACTCCCCTCTGCGGCGGAGGGTACGTCAAGAGTTGAAAATCAATCCCAATGCCGAGCATTAAAGCCACACCGGGTCGGGACGGCATTCGCGCACCGGGGAGGGGGAGTCGATGTCGAAATTGACACCTGTTGTCGCTGCCATCCGAAATGAAACGGTTTTTGCGGAACACGAACGAACGATACGTCGCTTCGAAGATCTGTTTCGGCATTTCCTTTTCCGCGAGGGTTTTTCTGGTATTTCAATATCCCCCGCTTTTAGGGCCGAACGAATTTGGGAAAACTACGGAACTGTATCAAATTAATGTTCACGGGCTGAATACGGGCTTCCGGTTTGCTGTTTTTTTTTGTGTTTGTAAAATCGATACCGGAACCGGAGTCTAGTTTCGGGGAGGCAGATGAAATCAAATATTTATTCCCTGGTACCCTGTTATCAATTTTCTATTTTAGTTATTTTTTATTTATTTTTGACTTTTTCACGTTACTTTAAGACGAACACGGAACGTTTCGAGTGCAAGCCGCACGGCCAATGCAAAACAATTTAATTAGCGTGAAATTGAATGGGTCCTTTCGGCAGACCGCCAGCCAGCGGGTACACGCGTTTCGCCCGTTTCCCTTTAATTAATTGCTTTCGCTTGATACACGCTTTCCTGCGCCGCAACAGAAATAGTTTCTTCGACCGCAAGGGCATCTCCGCAGCATCAAAGCGAACGCTGGCTCGTTTGCGTTCGTAGCTAAGCAAGTGCGAGCGACGAGGAACTTTCAACCACACTCCACCTAGTGACCCTCTGCCCACTCCGGGAGTGTTCCGTGTTTCTGTCATGTGGCTGGCTGGCGGGTTAATGATGAAACGCTCGCACCCTTCCTTCCGAAAGCTCGGAAACTTTTCGCCATCCCCCCTAACCCAAGGGGTTCCAAAGCTGGCGCGCTCACCTGACGCGCTAAGGACGAACTTTTCGAGTCGAGGTCCCTCAAGGGGCTGGGCTCTGTGAGGATGCGGTTTTTCGACGGGCCGGGGGTTAGTTACAAGGTTGGTTTCAGGTGAGCCACGTTACACGTTACAATATTTGCATAAGAATGATTATGATTGAAATCATGCCCGGGCGAACAATGGGGTGCCAAACGGACCCCCTTCAACTCGCCACAGCCCGCAGGTCCAGCTAACCCAACGATAATAACAATAAGTCATCGCCGGTCGGTCGGCGTAGCATTTGAATGCCCGCGTTGACCACCCCACACGATGCGAATCGGCAGCATGAATATTTATGCTGTGTACCTGCAACCAACACTAATGAGCAGTTCGCAAACGGTACACGTCAAAGCCTGCGCCAGTGTTCCCTAATTTGGCCTCAATTGTCACGAATTTCCCCAGGAACAAGGGAACCGTTTGGGCTTGATGGGCCGCAGTTGTGTGTGTGTGTGTACATGTCCCAAAAAAGGGCAAACGCTCCGGGTCCACCTGGGGCACGTACGATTCGCGAAGACGTTAACCGGTCGAGAGAGAGCGCGCAAAAAATCGTCCAGGAATTAGTACACCCGAGCCCGATTGTGTGGCGGCGAGCTCGCACCGCAATTTGATTCGCTTGAAAGACGCTGAATGGCGCTGGACGACAAGGGAACCTGCTCCTGATGCCCCCCTACTCGACCTACTAACGCCTGTACGCCTCGAGCCTCCCGCATTCAACGCGATCGCTTTTTTGTTTGATGTCCTCAAATCTTTCCCGACGGCCCAAGAAGGCGAAGGTTTTTTGCTGCCCGCCGACTTACTTCTTCCCGGTCTTCCCGGCCAGTTCCTTCACTGTTGAGCGAATATCCTTTTCTGCACGAGCAAGGCTCGCGTAGGGCTCGCAGAACGGGAACGGGGCCTCACCTTCGGTCACGCAAATGAAACCAATACCGCACACATCCTGGGCCCCGGCCCCGGAAGGAGTGTGTAGCCCCGCGGGCGAGTTTTCTAATTCAAAGGACGACTGCACATAAATAGAGCAATTTCGAAGATGAAAGGCAAGGATGCGTCGTTCGACTTCTACTTTATCGTCGGCTTGAAGGATCCCTCGTCGGCGAGCCAGTAACGGAGGGCCAAAGCGGAAAAGAAAATATACTTAAAAAATGCAATAAAAAAGTTTGAGAAAAAGTTCGTTGCGAAAAGAAAAACGGCACACACACACGCGCACGGGCCATAGAAAAGGCCGACTCGGCAAGGCGGTGAGAAAAATTGGGCCAACGCACGAACGACCCGATAGGGCAAACAGAAAACCCCCGGGACCGCACTCAGGTGGTCTTAGAAGCGGCGGTGAAGAGATTTCTATTTTCATCCTTTTTATTACCTTTCCATTCTTTTGCATTCTGCATCCTTCGCTGCGTAGTGCCATTTTACTCTCGTGTCGATGGCCATTCCGCAATCCTTCCCACCGAGATTGGTAGGTCGATTGATCCTCGGGCACTTGTCGGGCCGGCGAACCACGGCTGCAAGGCTGCGGCAAGGACCGGTCTTTACATCCTTTCTTCAGGCTGGCCAACGCGATCGCCGTCGTTGTTTATTTTGCGAGCATATTATTGCAGCGCGTTCTGCGTCCTGGCAAAAGAAGGTGGTTGACAATGAGATCAAATGGAAAGGACCGCGACCCGGGTGACCAAGTACGACGCAAGGACGCAGGGCTTCGACACTTCCTTTGGGCGGTTTTTTTTGTGACATGCTCTCAATCCCAAAGGTGGCACGTTCGTGGGAACGGCGAACACCTTCCTTGATGTTTGACCGACCGAAGCCCGGTAATGGGCTCGCAGCATGGCCTCGGATGTCGTCGGGACAACATGAAACGGGCAAACGAGCAAATGCCGCCGGCGACAAGTGAAGCGAAGTGGCTGTTGTTTTGGGAATCGAGAACAGTTTAGGGGTAGTTTGTTTATGATTTGCCCCATTCCCGGACTAATCTCGACCAGCACCGACGACAGGGCATTAGGGTTGTTTTTTCCTCTCATCGTTTTAAGTGCAGTAGTTTTAATGTTGGTTTTTTTTTGGCAACTTCAGCTGGTGTTCGCAACAACTGATTACTTGTATACTCACATGATAAACCATTATTGCCAAAAATGAAACCGTCTATACCGATGAGGTTTACAATAACATAAATTTGTAACATTTTTCGTGCAGAAATATGTTGGGAATGGTAATGTCCTGTGGTAATTTGTAGCGATTACTATGGTATTTTAGTTGGGTAGCTTTCAAACTGCTTGACACACAGCAAGATACTTGACCAAAACCTACTTCTTGTTTTCGGGCAACCTCATTTCTTGCATTTTTGTATAAAGCCTACCCGTAAAGCTCGTAATAAGCACACTGAAGTGCTGAATTCTGAAATAATAACTCTTGCCTTGTTAAAGAGTCTGTTGGCCATAGGTAATTGTTTTTAGCCAACGATAATTACTTTCGTATTTTCACCAGGTCAAGATAGATTTCCAGGTCAGGTTTTTTAGTGCAGAAACACAATAAAAAGTACTTCACGTTACCCTATCCTGTCATTTGAAAGCTACAAGTGGAACAGGACGCTCTGAGGTGATAAGTTGTGAAGTCATCTGAGTCATCCATTGAGACCCAATCGAAGCGGTGACAACCGAGAAGTTTAAGCAAGGTTCAATCGTTACACGCGCGTCGCTACCGATAGTTTCTGCGATAATCATGGAGCACCTGCCGATTAATGACTTACCAAACGAAGTGAGTGATTCTAATTTACGGCCTATTCAGGTAAAGTTGCTCAAAAAGTATTTGTTTTTCGCAGCTGTTGGAGATGATATTTGACCACCTTGACGTGAATGACCTGAAGGACGTGTCCCAGGTGTGTCGAAGATGGTTGGATTTGGCCTTTTCGGGACAGCGAATAGATCGCCTGACGCTAGTGGCGGATTTTCCGTGGGATAACGATTTGCTACAAAGTAAACGAAAATATCGGCACCTTGAACTCGGAGATACTGAAAAGTGCTATGCGCATGTGAAGGAATTATTCCAAGCGTTCAGCGTTACCTCATTGCGTGTAGAAGACACTTATACGTGTATACCACACTCTTCGTTACGGTCGATTTTGCTAGAGGTACCTGATCTTCAGCAACTGTCGATTTGGCATAAGCCCCGGCAAATGAACGAAATGATTGAACCGTTCCCGGTTATGAGAAAGTTGGAACGTTTGGAGATCGGGAATTCGAGTGCAATCCCCTGGCATACGATCGCCCCTTCTTTGCAAGGTCTGAAAATGTATTGTGATTTTGAGGAGCAGTTGGACCAGTGGAGACTTTTCAGTGGCCAGTTAAAGCAAGTTTATGTTATTTACAACGACGACGATTTAATGAATCGGTTTTGCGAATTGACATTCCCTCTTCTAGAAGAGTTGTCAATTAAAATGATGTTTGGTTATTTTTTGTATGTCTTTCAACCCTACGAGTTTCTTCGAAGACACCCTACTTTGCGGCGCCTTCGCCTCGATGGCTTTCTTCTTTCTGAAACGTCACTTGAAGACATTGCGAATCACAACAAAAAGTTGACGTCTTTAGAAATCCTAGTCTATGGTGAATCTGAAAATACCGATGAGGCAGGATCGTTGGAATCCCTGTCGCAACTGACTGAGCTAAAGGTAAGCAAGTAATGTATGACTCTCTGTTTCAACGTTATCATATTCGATGTTGTGTTTTCTTGCAGCATCTAAGATTGGACAATCTGAACGATTACATTTTTCACGGATGTAAAGTGCTCACCTCGCTCCAATCTTTGTATATTAATGATATAACCCTTGGTCCCAAAGGCATGCTCGGATTTGTCGAGGATCTATTCAAGATTGCTCCGCAATTGCGATGTTTGGATTTAGGGTCTTTCAAAATGAGTGAAAAGGTCGCTCATTTCATTTGCAACAAGTTCACAAAACTTACTCGTTTGCAGCTGACATATTCAGAAACGGTAAGAAGACTCAACGATTGCCATTCCAGTGCCATGTAATATCGGTTTGATTTTCTTTCTCAGGTATCGCGCGATTGTCTCTCCGAAATCGACCGGTTACCGCATCTTTGGTATTTGGAATTAGACTTGCTTGCGACACAGATTATTTAGCAGCATCATTCCTCAAAACAAAGTTCGCTACCTGACGCTACACCTCCCTAATGAAGTAAGCAAATGATGCATCGGACGCATGATGCGATCAATCTGAATTAGCCACCCAATTATGATCTTCTTATCAAATTATTTTTCCCTGACTTTTACAGTACGATGAAGATGACCTTCTTCGGCTGCCGGAAATTTTCACTCAGCTCGACCGATTGAGCTTGATCAACTGGGACTTGACCAACTGTCTTCGTGAGTCTACTGTCGATAGGTTACGCCAATTACTTCCGACGTGCGCAATTCTAATATATGACCAGTACATCACCAACGCAGGGACGAAAAGATGTTTTCGGAAGTGGACCAGGAGTGAAATGATGCTGGTGTGGGAGAAAGAATGGGTGTGGAAAAATCCCTACATTTAAAAGGACTACACTGCTCAGAAAAGAAACAACATGTTCTCAGAAAACCCGAATTGGAAAAATGTTGAAATAGTATTCACATCTAAAACTATAGTTTACAAAAATGTAGAAAGTAAACTGATGGAACTTTCAAATGACCAACAGAATTTGGTAACTCGCATAATTTGCTAGGACTGTCATTACACATTTTACAGCTAAAGGTTGACGGATAATCATATTATTCGTTAGAGAAATATCAACCCGCCCGATGTTCCTAATGCTACTCGATGACATGACATGACCAAAATTTTACCGGATTCCTCAAAACGTAATTCAAACATAAAAACCATTTAATAGTAATGTGGGGCCAGAGACTGCGAAGTTAAAAGGGGAAAAAACGAGTTAAATATAAAAATATAACTCCATTTGAGTCTCGACATTCATAAAGCATTCGATTCAAATGATCAAACACTCTATTGATGGGTGAGCGCACGGTTCCAAAAACTGATACCAACAGCTCATCGGATAAAAGACCGGCCCTGTTCAACAGAACGTCCTCCCAGCGTCCCAATCACTATCAACGCCATGCTGCTAGTGGAGCAAAAATTGGCGAATGAATTACATCAAACGCCCGATCGATCGCGCGGGTAATCATTTTGTGCATCCCCATCGCAGAAACAAGTGCGAGAATCTCGGCCCACGGTTAGCAATCCCGCTCTGGACAGGATTCTTCGCTTGCCAGCGTAATGATTAAATCATAATTGGTGTACCAGGTACCGGGTCATCGGTTTGTTACGGAGATTAATGAAATCATTTACACGAATCGTTACAAACCAATAAAATCAGCCCTCCGTGGCCACGAGCTATTTGAGATACTGAGAGCTTAACGTGTCCCAACCCCGATCCACGCCGTGGCTGCACGTTTTTACATCCGATTTTCTGGACTCGATCCAATCTAATTAGTGCCGGGGGTGGGTCGCAAGAACTCCAACGGCTCAACTTGTCCGTAGGGAAAATAGAAAAAGGCGACCCAAACTTCAAATGGGCAAGCCGCATTCTTAAAGCGCCTTTCCCCAAGAAAGTGGCCATAACGTGTGTGTGTGTGTGTGTGTGTGTCGGGGGGTACAAGTGCATCGTGAACGTGAAATTGGCCTGCGATTTTCACAAACGAGCCGTGCACAAATCACTTCACGATGGGGCCATAAACGAAGCCGAGCATGCGAGGGTCGAGGTCGCACGGGCTTCTGTTGCACAACCGTGAATGTAATTATGGAAATATGTAGCTCCGCACCGAGGGAATGCAGAGTCAACGAGCGAGCGGCATCGACGGATGTGGCCATAAAATTTCAAATAAATATAGTTCACGGCCTCCCGGCCGTTCTGCTGCTGCTGCACTTTCAATCTAAGCTCTCGCCCGAAGACCCGAGGCTGCTGCTTTCGGTTTTACGATTTTCTTCTGCCTCCCGGTGGCCACATTTCAAACGGCATACCGGTTCGGCGGGAAAAGAATTTCCCTGCCACACGCGGTTCGGTTAACGGTGCCTTCTTCTCACCGACCGCGGGCGCTCCCAACCATATTGGCCGTAAAATTGCAGACACTTTGACGACGCTGGCTGGCTGGCCGGCTGGGTGGTGTGTGAAATCGGGCCCAATTTCACGGCACATTTTCCTCCGGATGCGCACTTTCCGCGGCCGCCCGTTCGTCATCGAGGGCTTTCGAAAGGCTGCAATTATTCCTTCCACTGAACCGGAACCGAAACCTCCCCGAACGTGGCCCCGTGGCATCACATTACACCGCAACCGCCGCTGTAGCGCATCCTGTTGCAGAGCGTCGCGGTGGCCACACCGCTAGCTGGATGTCCTTCTTCACGGTGCGCCGGTAGACTTTGTGGTTCCCAAAAACCGGTTGCCCGGTAGTTCCGGCATGTGTTCCGGTTCGATGTTGTTGGTTTTCCACGACCACAATGTCAGGTCTTAACTAACTGATGCTCGGTTGAAGTGACATTCCAATTTATTTGATTACATTTTGGAGCCACACAGCTTTCGCGAACAAAAATCGATCAATGGTTAGAAACGTTTTCGGATGAACAGTAGTTTAGTGAAAATAAGAAATAGAACTGAAACAGAAGCAAATAGAAGCAAAAGTATGTAAAGTGAATAGCAAAAGAAGACAAAAGGCCACACAACACAATAAACATTCATAAACAAAGTGTAAACAGAAGTAGCCAAAAAAGTAATTAAACGTTATAGAAATTCTCTAAAAATTGAGTCACCGTGAACAGAAAGGCAAGTAAAACGCTGGGTTTCATAAATGCATTAAGTAAACATCGATCGCTGCGGACACCGTATCCGTGGCGATGCCTGCCAAACTCTACCCGACCCTCTATCGACCCCGAAAGCGTTGCCGTTGCCGCGAAAACTTTGCCCATGCCCATCAGAACGAAACGCTACGGAACGTGCCCCGAAGACCCCGTCCAAACGGACGGCGAATAAATTTCACAAATCGCAAACATGTACCACAATTATGCAATATTTCAATCTCACTCTCGATCTCCGAGCCCTCGAGGGGGGACCAATAAGGACCAAAAGCGCACACACATCGTTCACATCGGCTTCCGGATGCGGTCATTTGCTCAGCTCGCCCACGGTCGGGCCCACGGTCGGGCGAATGTGCAAAATTTCGAATGCACGGAGAAATACATTTTTCCCTCGCAACCGTAGCGACCGAGAGCTTACGGACGATGGTCGACTGATTCCGGTCCGGCGCACACGGAGGACCATGTGTGTGTATGTGTGTGTCCCCGCCCGTTGATGGACGTCCGTGAGACCGCATACGAACGACGGCTCTTCCGGAGGTCCTTGCCAATGTAACCCCGGTGGCGCGGTGGGAAAAGCTTTTCCAAATCCCCAGCCCATCGAGGTGCCGAGGACGAACCCCGGCCGGGCGGCCGGCAGGGGCCAGGTCTCCGGTCCGGTGGTGAACCCCTGGCCGCGAGGTTGGCAATGTTTGCCCGGGCCCTCAGTAATTATGCTCGGCTCCGGAGTTTCCCGTCCCGTCGATGGGCGCCGTGGCCGTGTGTTTAGTTTTTAATTTTTCACTTCGCCTGCTACACGTCCCTGGGGTTCGGGAACCCCAAACCGGGAACCGGAAACAGAAGGAGCCACGCTTTTGACGTGTGGTTGAATAATTCGTTTACCTCGCAACTTACGGTTTTTGGCGAGAATGCGACGGCCGGAACCCTTTCTTGGGGCGGGCGGCCCGCCGTGTGTCGGTCCGGTGATTGATCGTTCTGCTGCGCTGAGAGTTTCTGGCGGCCACGGGCTTCTGGGCCGGCCACGAACTGGTGCATGATGCGCCCGTTTTTGGTCACTCCCAGTGGAGAGTTATCACAGCGGCGTAAATGCATTATTTGGGACAACAGTTCGTGAGGTCAGTAACAAGATTTAGGGCGTTTCGGGAGCCTAAATTTTGTTAATATTTTTATCGAAACTCCCTGATTCGGAACTGCCAGTTGCCTCATGTGATATTAAAGCTACCTTTAAGAGCAGGATTAGTGCGCCGGATTGCGCTCAGTAGAGCAACAAAGCATCAACACACAGTGTAAACACGGACAATGGATCCCGTTAAACGCCTCCCAAAAACCCATTCACACCACTCGAACAATAAGCACTCCGGGGCAAACATTACGGATCGGCATTATGTTCCGATTTTACGGAATCGCATCGCTTTCGGAACGGAAAGACAAATCCAATTACGCAAGCACAGCCACCCTTTTCCGGTGGTGCGATGATTACTGTGAAATCATAATGCTTCACGCGGACAGCACCGAAACCGACTCCCGTCCGGTGAGCTGTTCTTTTGGGGAGGGGGGGCACGACAAGAGGGCGTGCTAATTGGCAAACCAAACACCGGAGCGATCCTTCGCTGCGGAAGATCCTTTTTCGAACCGATCCACAGATCCGCGGCGGTAATTGCTGGGGACGATGAAATCCGTTCTCGGTCGGAGATGGATTTGGCAACATATCTTCTCGTCGATGATCTGTGCTGCCTCCTGCTATGGGTGGACGAAGCAATTAAAATTGCTGCAGCGAGGCATCTTCTCGTCCTAACAATTACGCGTTCCATCGGGCTGCAATCGGGCCGAAACGTACGACGTTCGAAAAAGTCCTTCGCCGAATGCGTTCCGCTTTCGACCGGTAATGATGGCCACCTTGGCACCGTGAGACGCCAGCCGCCAATTGGGTGGAAAATTATGCCCAGCGATGCACGCGTGTGGACGTAATTGATTACAATTAACGATTCACCGACCCGACAAGACGTTGCCATATCATCCACGCCGCCGAAACGAGCGAGCGAGCGAACGCGAGTGGCTTCCGAGAACTGCGACTCTGACGTTTTGCTGCCGAACGGCCGCCGGGACCTGTTTTACATAAAGGCTCAGCGGCGCTCGGCATTGATTGGATCCGTTTGTGAAAACAATGATTGCTCAAACATTACACGAGCATTATGTAGGCGCTTTCCTTCTTCGCCGAAGTGGGAAGGTGGTTTCGACGAAAGATTTATGTTGCTGACGGCCGTGCTTAGTTAATTATGGAATTACCGCGAGCGAGCGAGCGAAACAATTTCTTGCGCAAGCCGATAACGAAGGAGGTGGAAATTCGTGGCCCCTAAAAGTTGAATCCTACTTTGGTGCTTTGTGGTACTTTTAAAAGTCAGCTTCAAAGTTTGATTGATTCAGGCAACCTGGAACTGGGTCAATTACTGTGGGCCGCGCCGCGGCAGTGACAAATTTTAATTAGAAACAACAAACCATCAGGACCCCGCAGACATCATTTGCGGCACAAAACAAAAATCCGGACCCAGCGGGAGCTTAATGTGTCCTTAATATCACGCGTTACGCAAAGGTGAACTCTGTAAAGTGGCCCCCGAACATTATTCAACTCGGCACTCGGGGCGATGGTCTAATGATGGGAACCGCGCTGTCTCCGGCCACCGGAGCGCACCTTCAGGTTGCTTCATTTATTTAATTTGTGTTCATTTTTTACGTTGCCGCTATCTGCTCGAGATCGTCGAGCGCGGTCGCCGGTTTCCGTCGCCGAGTCGCCCCTCGCCCCTGCGGGCTTCAATCATAATTTCCACCGGTGGCCGACCCTGGCCACCGTGCTCCCAGCGACCCGGGAGCGGCATGTTGTGCTCCATTTTCGGGCGCTTCGATTGCTTTTCGAAGGCCCATAAAAATCGTAATCGTTCCCAGCGCCCCGAACGCCAACGCCACCGGGGTCAAGTGGTAGGGCAGCCCAAGAAGGAAGACCCATTAAGGATTTAAGCGACCGCGAAATGGAGGGCATGTAATAAAAATTTAGAAGATGAAAAGAGGCAAAAAAACGACGACGACGACGACGACCAAGGCATATCGGGAGCCCGGGGAACCCGTCAGATGGAAAATCGAAACGTTTCCGCCGCCGCGGCCTTCAACCCGGCCCGGGGGGCTATTAGTAGTAAACATACGCAACATGTATTCAAACAACCAACCCAAAGCGACGAAAAACCTCAAACCGGCCGTCGGCTCCTTCTCTGTTCTTTTTCGGTGCGACGGCGGCGGCGGCCGCTAATGACTTTCGATCGGATGTCGATCTCGGGGAAGACCCGCTTTTGCGGGTCGAGGAGCATTAATGAACGCTAGCCTGGCGCGGTCCTAGCCTGGGAAGTGAGCCCTTCGAGAACGCTAATTGCTCGAGGAGAATATTCGTACTTTTCGGCGTGACCTGCCCTGCTTTCGTAGGTGAGAAGTTCGTTAATTCGATAGTTCTAACATCAGTTCAGGCATTTGAAGGCATTTGGAGGCTGATTGGGCCATTCGAAATGTAAATTTAAATCAAGGATTAAAATGAACGCCAAAACTGTTCCAATCGTTGCCATTAACCTAACGTTCGTACGCGGACCCTTTCGTATCGTGGGAACCAATTTTAATCAATTTATCGCCCAACAGCACGAAGACGTAAATTGTCAGATTAACGTTCGCCATTCAGCGTTCGGCGCTACATTAACACATTTCTCCGAGGCCCTTCTTACTCATCCTTGAAACATCCTTCTCCACGGTGCAGGGCTGTGCCCCGTTTGTTGCGCCCGAAGCAGTTTCGATATCTTCTTTTCGGCCGGTTGGCGAAACGATAAATTATTAAACGCCTAAACCGGGGTGTAATGTTGGGATCACTTACAACTGCAAAAAATATACCTTCATTAGTTCCCCTTCTTGTGGCAAAAAGATACCCACTCGGTTCCTCTTTCACGCAGGCTCAGGTCGCTTTCTTCCGTAATCCAATACACCGAAACCGATCGATCGGAAGACGCGCTTTCATCGCCAGCGCGAAGCACGCGGAATGAACCCCGAAAACGCATCCTGCGCCTTGTGCAACTTGGAAGAAACCATTTTTGGAAGGATTAGAAACATTATGACCTCCCCGCGAGCCCCGGGCTCTCCGGCGGTTCTGCGGCGGCGCGCAAACGTTTGTAATCCGATCCGGAGCGGCATTTCATCACCGCTGACGGTGATGATGATCGAGGATCGGCTTTATCAAATTTATTTTGCTTCTCCAGGACACCGCGGGAGGGAGGGAGCGCAAAAAGTGTTGCCGCACCGAGGGGCCCCTGGGCACCGGCCGCCTTTCTGACATCAAACACCTTTTCCCCGGCATCAGTCGGCATCATTAGAAGTCGGCGGCGCGCGGGTTCGGTTACGGAGTGATTAAATGGCGACGTGAACGCTCCGTCTCCGGGGTGCAGTTGTTGTCCGGAGCTGTACGGAGCCTTCCGCAGGACACATCCTCCGGATCCCAGGAGGACGGTCGCCCGAAAGGATTCGGAACCGAGCGCTGCGCTTCTCGAATGGTGCGAAATCTCCTGCCGAGCGTCGAGCGCGTGTGGTTAATAATTGGCGGCCGACGCGATATTTCTAAAAAAGTTCAATTGAATCACATGGGAGAGGCGAGAGAAGTGACGAGGCACTCTCCAAAGAAGGATCCCGAACGATTGTGTTCCTAATGATGATGAGCCATCGGGACCGCCCGAGACGACGGCCACGAGCAGCAGGGTTCGGGCGAAAAGGATTCGTTCGGACGACCTGCTGCTTCGGAGTGATCGAATTACAGCTGCGGGGGCCGTTGGCCCTTCTGGATTCACAGCGGCCCTCCGGATCGGCACCGGATTCGATGGCGTCAAAGTTTTTTACTTTTTTCGTAAATTAATGATCATTAACCGGCAGGAAGGCGGCAGGCCGCAGCAGCAGGCGCAGCAGCAGCTGGCCGCCGATAGGGTTGATGCAGTTGTTGTGGAATTCCCGTTGCCGGGATCGACATTTCCATCGAATAGGAACGATCCTTTTGCTGTGTAGTTGACCCTTTTGATGCAGTTTTTGAGCTTATTATTCACTTATTTTTCTATTATTCTCTCTCCTTTTAATTACTCAGAGAGATCATGTATCATCGCTTTGTAATTACTCTTTTTTTCTATTCAGCAGATGATCATTGCATTTTTCGTTATTTTATATTTCTTTTTCGATTACACATTTCTAGTGAGAAACCTTCACAAAACTGTAGTCTCTTTCATATATCACACCGTTCAAAAAGTCCCGGGACTACCATAGAGATGGCGCTAATAATGCAATTCATATACCAGGGTTCGGAAGTACCAACCTTCAGATGAGGTGTGTCAAAATTTGATGTAATTCGAAGCATAACCAAGAAAGCTATAGTGGTTAAAGTGACGCTACTTTTGCAATCCTGAAAAAATGGACCAAAGCGAGTTTCGTGTGTTGATAAAACATTGTTTTCTAATGGGAAAAAAACACTGTTGAAGCTAAGCAATGGCTTGAAAAACGTTGTCCGGACTCTACTCTGTCTAAACCAACTATTTTTCGGAGGTATGCTGACTTCTATGCGGTCGTGCTGATACAAATGATGCGGAACGATCGGGTCGGCCAAATGAGGCACTAAATCCAGAAAACACCAAATAAGTATTGAAAATCGTGATGGATGACCGCAAAATGAAAGTGCACGAGATAGCTAAGATGGTGAACATATCAACTGGTAGTGCATTTACTATTTTGCACCAAAAAATGGATATGAAAAAGGTTTTCTCAAAATGGGTGCCGCGTTTGCTCACAATGGAACAAAAGCCACCATGGCACAATTCAATCAAAACGATGATTAACTTCAAAGAATTAGGCTTTCAACTGCTTCCTCATCCGGATCTGGCCTCTAGCGACTACTGGCTCTTTACGGATCTCAAAAAGATGCTCCAGGGAAAAAGATATGGCTCGAATGAGGAGCTGATCGCTGCTACTGAGGGTCATTTTGAGTCAAAAGACAAACCGTTCTACAAACATGAAATTGAAAAGTTAGAGAAGTGTGGAATAATTGTATTACACTTTAAGGAGATTATGTTGATGAATAATTAAGAATTTTGCCGATAAAATGTTGTTTTCATAGCTAGTCCCGGGACTTTTTGAACGATGTGTTAAAGCTTTGAAAATAGTGCTCGCATTATTTGACCAAAGTTTATTAGAGAATGCTCTCCCCCCCCCTGCAAAAGTACTATCGAAAACACTGACCTCAAGTTTCGTTATCCGGTCCGTTATCGAGTATTTGGATAGCTCTTCGCCTCGACCAGGACTTCGTTCGCGGTTCGCGTACCAAATGGAACGTACTTAATGCCCCAATTATGCGCCCCACGATCGTCTAGCTGCTGCTGCTGCCGCTGCTGTTATCAATTCTCATTTTCAGAGTTTAGTACATTCCACAACCATCCGCTGCTCATTTTACCTTCGCCAACGCTGGCCACCCCGTGAAGCCCTGCTAAACTCCCGACCCAACCCGAAGCCCACCGGGAGGCAGTTCGATAAAATTCTCAACCAGAGTTTCTCAATTTTCATTTCGGAATTAGCATATCGGACCACGGGCCGCCGAGCTGTCCTGGATCCTTTGAACTCCGTGGCCCCCGGCGGCCGGCCAGCACACAGCGAACGGTGCTTGCATTTGCGTAATTACACCAAATTTTGCCATGGTTTGCTAAATCAGATATCCCGCACGAGAACTCATCCTGTAAATCAGCGCCCGTCCGTCCGAACCGTCGAATGGCGCGTGGAAATGTGTTTTCCCAGCGAACCAACCGGGCCCCAACTTTGCATATGAATAAATTTTTGACCGCTTACCGACCGACCGACCGACCGAACGGAAAAAAAGGAACCGGGACACTCCTCGGGGGAACGGGGCGCGGTGTCGTCCTGTGAACCGGTCAAGCTTTATGAGTCAAGCTGGAGAAGGGACGCTGTGGGTGTGGGGCGCACATTACCGGAGCGCGCGGTCGGGTTTGCAGCAAATTTACTCGAAAACCCATTACCCACAGCGCACAGCGCCGTCGTCGTCGTCGTCCGCGTCCTGCATCGAGAAGTGCAAAGTACGTCCCGGTACGCCTCCCCGGGGGTAGGATTTGGATTTACCGAACGGATTAGAGACCCCAGATTGACAGACCACCCCGCTACCGGGGTGGTGGAAAGGGAGCCTTGGATTTCATCGACATCAGCGGAGCGACTGGCGAATCGCTTCTCGGCGGCGGATTTGGGGCTCGGATCTCGGTTCCTCCGGCACGGCAACGACAGTGCGCGGGCCCAGCGTTACGTTAATTGTAATGCAAACAAAATGGGAAAATCTCTCCACACAGCTGCTCCAAAATGAGTTTTCCCCACTCGAGTTGCGGACCCACGCCGCGGTCGAATTGGGGAGAGAGAGAGCAAAAGAAAAAAAAATGAACCGAACAAACAAAGCTGAGCGAATGCTGGCCACCACTCCGACCGAATCGCGCAGTTCGTACATTATTAATCATTGCTTAAAATTTTCCCATCGCCCACCGAGCGGGAGGCCAGCCTCGTTTACCACCTGCTGCTGTTGCGCTAAATGTCATTATCGTCTCGTCGGAACAATCGGAATTAACCTGCCGCCCATCAAAATCTAATCCTTCAACGTCACATTAGCCGGGGCCGGTGCCGGTGTTCTTTTTCTCGATCCCACGAGCGATAGAGAGAGAGAGCTTCCGACTTAATCTGATTCAATTAATTACCCGGTGGTTGAAGGGCGGCCACGATGTTTTGGCCGTTCGCGCGATGTGGGGCCAAAAAATATTGTCCAAATAGACCTACCGGGATTCGGTTCGGCCGGTCACGAGCGGCCCTCACCGAATGGAAAGTAATTACAAATTGACACGAAATAAGCTTATCAACGACCGGCCAGCGATGGGAAATTGAAATGTTGTGCTCCAATCATATTTTCGTCTGTGTGTGTCCGTTTGCATTGCAATTGGGTCAAAGCGGGAAATGCGGGAATCGTCCATCGCCATTGCCAGCAACAACCCAAAGCCCTCGCCGTTCCCCGGCAAACTGTCAACATCTGCAGCCGGAATTGGTGCTGATTTTTGCTTAAATTAACTACTGGCCTGGGGAACTGTGGCCGAACCACCTCAAAAATCAAACATAACGCAGTTCGGGAGTGCGGGTTCGGATTGCCGCCATCAACATACCTTCACTCGCTTTCTCTTTCTCTCTCTCGGGCTCTCTCGGGCTCTCCTGTTGACAGGATTGATTGGATGGAATCGGCCACCGACGGCCGGCCAAATAACATTGTCAAACATTACAAATTGAATCATTTTTCCAATATTTACCATACGTGGTGGGGCGCTCGGAATGCGGTGCGCGTGGAAAATCGGACGATCCCTACGCTGGTGACTGACCGCTGCAGCACCTCTTGGCTGTAGTTGATGAAATCAATTTAGAGCATTTGAAAGCCATTGTAGTGGTGCGTAAATAGTGAGCCGACAAAGCTTTCTATTTTAGATTAATACAATAGATCAATTCAAAAGAAGTATTCCAATTATAAAACTTCTTATACCACGCCAACGCATTTCTTATCACGTGGCAAAACCATTTCGAACGCCCGAACCTGCCGATGAAAGTGTGAGCATTATTTAAATAACACTCACTCAATTATGATTTGCCCGACGCCGAGTATTGAATTTCACACCTCCCAGCCAAGAGCTAGACACTCGACGCCCGGAGGCAAACAGCGTCGATCCAAGAAGGATCGGCCCGACTGTGCCGATTCCCGAAGCCTGAGCAGTTCCTTGGCAACCTGGACTGCCGGAAGTCCTTCAATAGTCGCTTCAAACAGCTCCGGCGGCCCCGGCAGAACCGTACCGTGACTTTCGCCGGCTTTCGGGAGCGTCGAAGAGCGCGCCAATTGGGCGAGAATTCCCCCTTCCGACACATACAGCACCAGAACGTAACACTTTGTCCTCTTCCCCGGGGCAACGGAGCCGGCGGCGGCGGCAGCCACAAAACGAAAGCCGATGCCAAAGGCGCCTCTTGGCGCACAAAATCGAAAGCTTTGCGTAAGGGCACCGGTAACTGTAACTGACTTATTACGGGGGCTTTTCATCCCCCCGGGGTGCGGTGGGGGGACTCTAACGTGTTACCGCCTAACGAAGCGATTGTTGGCCAGAGTTTCTGGGCATTGTTTTGCAAATCAAAATCTCACCCGAGGGAGACGAGTACGACGTCCCACACACGCGCCACACGGGGAAGAAAGTTTTGGCCCAAAATAAGGCGATTAAATTACATCAACCGTGCGTCGTTGCCATGGTGCACGCAAAGGCCGCCCCGAACTGTCCCCGAGCATCACGAGTTTCTCTTAAATAACGATCCGCAGCACCGCGCTGTGAACTGTTTGCTGTTTGTTTTCTGTCAAATCCTGTATCCTTGCACGGACGATTGGGCCACCACGCAGCAGCAGCACCAGCAGCAGCGATTGGGCTGCGGAATGGCCAAGAGCCGGTCGCCGAACCGGCAAAACAACATGCAAGCTGATAATAGGATTAGGCCGAGGTAAGAGGCTATTCCTTAAACAGTAAGCACCGACTGGAGAGCGGTTTGCATTCGACGCCCGAAGTGCCCGCAGGATGTGCCGCTTCCCGGCGTCCACTGCACTGAGTTGGGTGAAATGAAAAATTTGTTCACTTTTGCGGTCAGCCCGCCCGACCGTTACAAATTCGAACGGTCCTGGTGCTTCTTGTGATTTCGAAGCATAAATTCCATAGGTTATCAGTATTACCAAGAAATAAAACAAACGAAGAGGTCTTATATTTTAAATAAAGCAGGCATAGCAGTAGTTAAAAAGCTGCAATGGACGAGGACTGATTGACTAAAGTATTAAAGTAAAGCTTGAAAACACTATAAAGAACGGTAATAAATGAACAGTTTTTTTTTTAACAAAGACCATCACCACATGTCCGGCGAACAGCAAGTAGCTTTGGGAGCCTAACCTGACGAATATGGTGGATGTGGGAGCAATTCGAAGTGAAATGATGAATCCATGCTTCATCCATATCACCGCATGCACTCCGATTTGTTACGTTTAAACATGGCCAAACACTGCTCAGAATCATCAACACGTTCTGATGTCCATCACCGGTGGCTCTACGACCACGCTTGAAGTCGGCAAACCAACGTTTTATTGTTGTTTCTGATAGAGCGCAGTCCTTATGAGTAGAATATCATGAAATATTAACGGTTTTCTTTTGAAGGTAAATACTAACTGAAACAGCGATGAATGCAATAAGACTAGCGTTTTTCATCTTATTCGAAGTTTCTTAATTTCAATTACGTTTCTATACGTGCGCACAATCTGAACATTGTTCCGACCCCCCTTTTTTTGAGAATATATATTCAATTTTTCTAAGCTATGTCGTCCTTTTAAATGTGATTTTTAAACATCCATGCTTTCTCCCACATCGGCATCATTTCGCTTCTGAGCCACGTCCGACCGTATCTACTACCCTTCACATTGGTCGTAAAGAGGCCATATATTATGATTGCGCATGTCGGAAGCAATTTGCGTAACCTACCGACAGTAGACTCGTGAAGACACTCGCAGCAGCAGTTCAAGTTCAACCGCTCCAGTTGAGGGAAAGTTTCCGGCAGCCGAAGAAGGTCATCTTCATCGTACTGTAAAAATCAGGGAAAATATAATTAATATTATTTGATAAGAAGATCAACATTTTGATACCTAATTCACAATGATCGCTTCATACTTGACTTACTTGATAACGGAGGTGCAGTGTAAGGCAGCGAACTTTGTTTTGAGGAATGATGCTGGTACATAATCTGGGTGTAGCAAGCAAGTCTAATTCCAAATACCAAAGATGCGGTAACCGGTCGATTTCGGAGAGACAATCACGCGATACCTGAAAAAGAAAATCAAACCGAGATTACATGGCACTGGCATGGCAATCAATGAGTGTTCTTACCTTTTCTGAATATGTCAGACGCAAACGAGTGAGTTTTAAGAAATTGTTGCAAATGAAATGAGCGACCTTTTCACTCATTTTGAAAGACCCTAATTCCAAACATCGCAATTGCGGAGCAATCTTGAAGAGATCCTCGACAAATCCGAGCGTACCTTCGTGATCAAACTTTATCAAATTAATAGACAAAGATTGGAGCGAAGTTAGCGCTTCACATCCGCGGAAAACGGATGTGTACAGATTTTTCAATCTTAGATACTGCAAGAAAACACCACATTAAATATGATTACATTGGAACAGAGGGCTCACTTGCTTACCTTCAACTCAGGCAGTTGCGACAGGGATTCCAACAATCCTGCCTCACCGTTACTTTCATATTCATGACGAACACCTATGATTTCTAAAGACGTCAACTTTTTATTGTGGCTCGTGATGTCTTGAAGTAACGTTTTAGATAGGTCAAACCCATCGAGGCGAAGACGCCTCAGAGAGGCGTTTCTTCGAAAAAACTCGTGGCGCTTAAGCAAAGAATGTCGTTGAACGGATGTTTCATATCCATCCCAACGAACTAACAATTTCATTGACAACTCCTCTAGAACAGGAAATGTCATTTCGCAAAAGCGAGTAAAAAAATAGTCTTCGCTTGGAAGTTGAGTAACATAAACATGCTTTAACTGGCCACTGAAAAGTTTCCACTGCTCCACCTGATCATAATTATTACAACTCATTTTCAGACTTTGCAAAGAAGGGGCGATCGTATGCCAGGGATGTTCACGTAAAGCTCCGTCATCGTTGATCTCCAAGCGTTCTAATTTTCTCAAAACCGGATGCGGTACAATCATTTCGATCCTTTGGATGGATGTATAATGAATCGCCAAAAACTGAAGATTAGGTACCTCCAGCAAAATCAACCATAACGAAAAGAAATCCGAGCATTTCAAACGCAATGAGTTAATGCTGAATGCTTGGAATAATTCCTTCACATGCGCAGAGTACTTATCAATTTCTCTGAATTCAAGGTGGCGATATTTCCGGTTACTTTGCAGCAAATCTTTGTCCCATGGAAATGTTGGCACTAGCATCACATGATCCATTCGCCGTTCTGTAAATGCCAAATCCAACCATCGTCGGCATACCAAGGACGCGTTCGTCAGGTCCTCTACGTTGAGGTGGTCAAATATCATCTCCAACAGCTAAAACAAATGAGTTTTTGAGCAACTTTACATAAACAAATCACAAACCAGAATCACTCACTTCGTTTGGTAGGTCGTTAATCGTCGGATGCTCCATGACTATCGCACAAAATTTTACCTCAGCTAACCGTGCAAACCGTAGCAGTGGCAGATAATTTGATTAAATATCTGTTTAACTTTTCTTTCTTACTGTTTTATTACTCTCTATTACTGTGTGTATTTTTAGTTTAGTTACTGCGTGTATGTTCAGAAATTATCACCTCAGAGCGTCCTGTTCCACTTGTAGCTTCCAAATGACAGGATAGGGTAACGTGAAGTACTTTTTATTGTGGTTCTGCACTAAAAAACCTGACCTGTAAATCTATCTTACCCTGCTGAAAATACGAAAGTAATTATCGCTGGCTAAAAACAATGACCTATGGCCAACAGACTCTTTAACAAGGCAAGAGCTATTTTTTCAGAATTCAGCTGGTACCGGTGTGCACATTACGGGTTTTACGGGTATGTTTTATACAAAAATGCAAGAAATGATGTTGTCCGAAAATGCGGGGTAGGGTTTTGTCAAGTATCTTGCTGTGTGTCAGGCAGTTTAAAAGCTCGAGTCCCGCGCCTACTTACCACAGCTACCCAACTGAAATATCATACTTATCGCCACACATTAACATGGCTGACCATGGCAGTTAATTTTATAAAAATGCTAGGTGTACCCAGCGTTGCTTTGCTTATTACTAATTTCTTCTTTCAATTTCGGTTGACTTAGCAGTCTAAAAGCAGTCTTTAGCTCCCATTACTATTCAAGGACTTTTATGTTTCAATATCGTTTTGAGGGATCTGGCAACATTTTGATCATTAAAATAGCATCGCGTCCGGGACATTAGGCACCATCGAGTGCATTGAGTGCTTGCAGAAAGGTTTTTTGAAAATCCCTAAACAAGGCGCATGAACCGTGTCGCTTCGCATAATGCTGATGTAAATAATAAAACTGCCCGACGACTCCCGGCTCTTTCCAAAATGCTTCCAACTGACGTTTGTGGTGCGTTTTCATCCATTTTTTTTCTCAGCCGACTACTCTCAACATATCACCAAGGAGGCGATCGTAGTCGCCGGAGCAAACCCGACCCCGGCTACTTCGATGAGTCATCGAACTTAAGCAGGGAGTCAAGCAAGCTAGCAAACCACTTACCCCACCAACAAAAGGCGGACCGATGGGTGGACCAAACTTATGCCGGGCAAAGGCAAAGTGTGGCCGGAAAACCGGAAGTGGTTTCCCGGCAGGCGCCTTTCTTGCTGCTGGTGCAGCGCGCGCTGCGTTTTTTACGGCCGTGTATCCTCGGGCGCAAAAAGAACTACAAACCACTAGCCCGACGGGGAACCACTAGCCCCTTCTCGAGTCCCGATGGTCAGTTGGGTTTCGGAGTGCCGCGGTCCCCGGTGCCGGCTCCTATCGCAACGGTCCGATCGACGTGTGCCACACACTAGGGCTCCTACGCGAAGTGTGACCAACCCCCGGTGGAACGGAGGGTACCGAAAGGATCTATTAAATCCACCCTCCGTGTGCTGCCAACCCGGTCGCGGTCTTTTGTTTTAATGCATTTTCTCACTCAACCGAACCCTCAGCGCTGGGCACTGGCCTCCATCGTACTGCGTCATCCCCTTTTCTGCGGCCACCGATGGGCAACTTTGATTTAAACCATTATCATCCGGATCCTATCAAACTTTAATGTGGTTTTGTGGAATCCTGACGTTCGGACGGGGTCCTAGGTGTGGCACCGCGTAACCTCCGAGTGGGCGTAAGGGTCGCAGTTCGCAGGAGCTGCTCTTGGCTTAATGCATCCGTGACACGAACGGACCGCTGCAGGTCAAGCTGATGACAGGACGCTATCCAGATGCGAACTGATAAGAGTCGATCGCCCTTCCCCTAATTGAGTGTCGTGGGGGGCTATCGAAGGGAGCAAAAATTATGTTTACGTTGTCCGGGTGTCCTGCAACCCCACATTAGGTAGCTGCGCCCTAAGAAAGGGGTCGCGCGTCATAGCTTCTGGCCGTGTGCTGCCTCGTCAGAGGGCACCGCACGGAGATAGGAGATTAGAAAGTGCACACGGTACTTTTCATGCTCATCTTGCCCTCGCCATTGTTTCAGCCACCTCCGAGGTGTGACCGTCGCAGGCAGTGGCAGCCGATGAAAGTTGTACCGCGTGGTTGAAGTTTTTAATGAGGCGCCCTTTTTTGTACGGAGCAAAAGGACGAACCCCGAGACGAACGAGGTTAAATGTATTGGATGAGAAAAGAACGAAACAAAACCCGGCAAAGCATATCTGGAACTTTCTACTCTCCATTTTTTCTCATTACTTTCGGGGCTGATTAGGCAGATCATTTAAATGATAATAAAGCTAAAGCCGCGTGTCGGAGCATCCGTTGCCCTCCCGATTCACGAGCCGAGCGTGAAACTAAGTTATGGAAATGTGTCCTCGGGCACTGCGGCACTAACGGTTGGTAACGGTTAAGCCGGGCACAACCAATCGATTGGCTCCGAGGGGAACAATATTCAAGGCCGGGTTTTTATTAAAAATTCAGAAAGGGTGATCCCTTCCCCTTTCACGCTACACAACTTACGATTATTTTATTCACCGACAGCACCGATAGGAACTCCATCAAACGATGACGGTGTATGAGTCACAATTCGGGCCATATTTAGTTCTAAGAATGTAGCTGTCGGCCGTGAGCAGAATTCTACAATGAGCAAAATTTATGGTGCTTCAAATTGAAATGCAAATTCCGGATTTTTTGGCCATAAAACCATCGCCCCGAATTCTCGCCAATCTTGACCAAGGAAAGTGTTTCGCTCTGGCGGCGAAAGTTTTCCCACCCTATTTCGACACCGACCAAGGCGCGAAAGAAAACGAAAGAAACGTTATTTTTCCGAGATTACCCTCAATTCGTGGCGTGGCCGTACTTCTGCGCGGGGCTACTTTAATCATGCTGCACATTGTCCGGCGGCTCCCGGTGGACCTCCCCCCCCCCCCCCGGGTCCTCGGGAGCAAGAAACCCGCTGCAAACGAAAATGCAGAAGCAAAATTAGCTCCCGAGATGATTGATTACCGTGCTGGGCGCCGATCTTGAGGCCCCCGATGTGTCTCAATCACTAATCGCCCGGCCACGGAAGACGCTCCGGAGACGCCACGGAAGTGACTCCGTCCTTCCGTCAGCTGGTTGTAATCGATTTTTGATGAAGCCCACGGCCAAAAGCCGGTGTCGGTGTCCCGGTCCCGTTTGACACCACTCTGCCCCGCGACACTGACCGGCCGCGGCGCGTAATGCTGTCGAACGAAGCATAATGTTCGCCCACCATAATGTTTTGCCCAAACCGATCGTCTTCGGCTGCCAATCAATTTGTTTTAACAAAACCGTGGCTTGAGCCGTTATTGAACACCGGAACAACAGCGTTTCGGAAGTTCGTCGTTCCCTCAATAATCGTGATGGCATTAACAACAAAAAAACAAACCGCCCGTCAATTAATGACATTTTTAGTGCGTTTTTATTTCCCACTTTTATTGATGGCCTTTGACACAGGGCGGTGTGCGTAAAATTAAAACCACCCGGCGTTCCATTCTGTCCAGAGAGAGAGAGTGCACCTCAACAACAAATTGACTTGTGTAGCTTCAATTAAAAATATGATCGTATTACAGAATTGATGCAGATCAAACGGAGGCAAATATGCGCGCGACAACCAAAAATTCTGTGGTTGTCCCGATGCGGGTCACCATTTTGTTCACTTCGTTTGATTCATTTCCGGCCGGTGCCGGGGCATGGTTTTTGTCCATTCCATCCTGCGTCCCTTTGAAGTGCGGAATTTAATTCGCTTATGTAAATAATATTCTATATAAAACGCTCGTTTTTATTACAAAATTCCTGATTCACCAGCTCGGTTTGATTCTTTATGGCTCGTCTCCTGGTTCTAAGAGTTACCCGTCCGGCAGCCATGTTTTCGGCCGTGTTTTATATGTTTTATGACGGAACCAACAAAATGCGCTTTCCCCTGACTCGCGGCAGTTGTATTTACTTTGCTTAACTTATTGCTCTCTTCTCCGGGCGCCCTTCACTACCGTGGCCAGAACGTGGTGGCCAGAAACCCGAAAAAATGGTTCTTCTTAAAAACCCCGTCGGCCGCCTTTCGGAGGTTGCGGCCCCGCTGCGTGGCCCCCCCGTAGCTATCCGCGTGCAAACCGCGTTTTTCCCACCGAGAGCGGGGACCCCGGGGACCAAAAATAACAACGGCACTGAAGCCCGGAGGAGGTCTCTGGAGGAGTGTGTGACTCCCTCCCACCTACAGCTGTTGCCGGCGTGGCCCACGCGGGAGTCTAATTGAAGCCATTGACTTTTCGGGCGTTTTTATTACCTTTCGGGTGCTTTTGTTTTCTCACCCCATCTCTCTCTCTCTCTCTCTCTCTCTGTGGGGTCCCCCAAAAAGCGGAAGTGTCAATAGGTGCGTGTGTGTGCGCGCGCTGTTCTAAGACTTGCATCTTGAGGTGTTAATCAAAAGCGTGCCCCGTTCGGTGGTTCGGTCTCTGAGAAAACGGGCCGCGGGTTGCGTCGGGGCCCCATCGGGAGAAAAGTTAATTAAAGTCAGCGGGGAGCTCGCCGTCGGGCCTCCTTCTTAACACCTTCTTCGGACCCCATACAGGGCATCCACAGAATCCTTTTGCCTTGAAGCCCCGAAGCAAGAACCACACTCCACGAGTCCTGGCCATCGATCAACGCGCCGCCGGTCGGATGAAACCGAAAAAAACTATGTCCCGAGCCGAGCCTAGACCTCCGGGAGACACCCGCCGAGCCCCGAATTCCTTGCGCCGCCGATTCGTCGCGGTCCGATTCTTCCTCCGTAAAACCCGTGGCTCCGCGCGCGTACCAGAAGTTTCGGTTTCGATTTTCATAAAGGACACACGGTCTGGCGGGTCCCTAAAGAGCATCGAGATTTCTTCTCCGGGGCCGTGAAAAATCGGAACCGTCGGTGCCGCTCGCCGTTCGTCCTTTCGTTCTTTTCGGGGACGAGCGGTCGAATGGTAATGTGAGCGGCACAATTTGTTAGAAAATTGCTTCTGAAGCCACCGGGTCCGGGTCGGGTCGGCAAAGTTCCGGAACTAATGTTGTTAGTGATGTGCGACACATTCCGGTCTGGCTGCCAGGAGAGCCGGTGGCTGCCCGGACCTGCAGCTGCTGCTGCTCGGTCGCTCGGTTGGAATGTCACCACCTCGTCCGTTTTTGCCCGTGCAGAAGAATGGAAAATCATCGCGACCCGGTGCGCCCGGTTTTCCGACGTCCGCCGTCGTCCGCCACCGGCGTGAATGGAGCGTGAAAATCGGGGATTTTTCCTCTAAACTTTGATATTATTAATTCTTTTTTTTTCCTTCGCTCTCCTCGCATTCGGGCTCTGGGGCACCGTCACTAATCGCGCCGATGTGCGTGACACGTTTGTCGCTCGGTCGATCGACGTTTGGGTTTTGATTAATAAATGCCAAACGGTTGCTTTTCCCGGAACTGCAGATGCGTGATGCTGGTGGCCGGGGTTGCTGTCGCTGCTGCTGGTTGCTGATGGTTTTATGGTGCGCGATTGAGATTGCGGAGCCAATGGTCAACAACGAAGATTTATGGTGCACCTGGTCCTGGGCACCGATGGGACGATAAAGCCGGACCCTCATGCAAAGCCGCGATATGGCGCGTGGATCTCCAATCCACGTTCGGCCAAGTGTGTTTACAGTTTTATGCAAACAGTATATACTCGCCACCGGGTTGCCATTTGCTATGCTTTGTTATTAGATTGGATCCACTTTATGTTTGATGGCCAGAAGCGATTGTCAACGAACTGCGGGCTTCAGTCAGAAATCTTCCAAATAAAAATCTAAATTTAAGACCCGCCTTCCCGCTAGTGCTAGACAATAAATGCATTTCTTCAAAACCAACGGCTGGCATAATACACAAATGGGAGAGATTGAAAGTAGAAGATTCAAGAGAACACGGACAATGCATTAAACCCCTCCTAATTGTGGCATTTAGCCGAGCTCGATTGCCCATCACACAACCGCTTGAAATTGAAAAAACCTGCAAAAACATCGTCCCGAAATGGGAAAAAAATGCACATTCACGACCACAAAGAGCGCTCTCGGATCAGCTGACACAACATTTAAATCCCGGCCCGAGCTTCGATTGTTTTTCCATCAGCTTTAAGATCCTTTCGTGCGACTCACGGATTTGCCGCAGATGTCCTTGCTGCCTGCGAGAGGGCGAAACACAAACACAAACCCCAACCAGCATCGGTAATCGAACGTCGTCTCGTAATGACAATCGTTTCCATCAAAACAAAGTGCAAAAAACAACTGCCACCAGCCACGGGACCTGAGGGTTTTTTCGACGTTTTATTTTCTTATTTGCTCCTGCTCCTGCCATGCGGTGCTGTGCTGCTCACCTTCGGGAAGGATTAGCCGTGTGGCGTGTCCTTCATTTTTTGCCAGCCAGGACCAGGATTTGCTTTCATTTTGTTGTTTTTTCATCAACCTCCACAGCTTGGCCTTGCTCCCTGGCCAAATCCCGTTCATTTGTGGTTTGCGTTTGTGATGATGAGGAAGATAAGCGAGAGGACCTTCTTGTGCGAGGCACCTACTCCTTGGGTATTCTGACCGAAGGAAAGTCCCAGACCAACGCTGTGACGCACCCAGGGTCCATGCCGAGAGTTCGTTTCCGATCGATCGATGTGCCACCGACGAAGAATGTTGATTGACGATGCTTGGAAAGGCCATTTGGTGCATTTCGCGTCTAATTGGCCTACATTTGAATTGCAATCAGACGGAATGTGGTCCTCATTATGTGGGTGCGTCAGCGGACCAGGATGCGTCATACGGCCGCGGCCGCAAAGCGAAAGGAACGATGAGTCACTGGAATATGCTGCGATTTCTGCATCGGAGTGTAATGGGTCTGTTTTTGACAATAATCCTGCCATATTATTCACCATATTATTTATTATTTATTTATTATTCTTCATTTTAACCTGTAATGTGTTATCGCCTTTCTAATGTTCGAACTTAACAGAGTCTCTTCATTCCTTTCAAATCCCGCGAAGAGCCAAGTCCCAAGAAAGAAGTTTAGTTCCCAAAGGTGGATCGCGATCAGAAGGCCTTTGTTGACTTTCGATTTTCTCGCAATCATAAAAACTGAAGCCCAAGACGCCGCCTAGAAGCCTCAAAGTGGCGCGTTCCGACAATCGATCGTCGGCAGCATAAAACCCGACCTCGCGGGGCGATGATCCTGTTGGATCGATCGGCAATGGGTGGGAAAAGGCGGCCACCGTCGCCGCCGAGCCCGAAATTCAAAACCTCCTCGGCGAGAGGAAGAAACACAGGACAAGACCGCGGTTCAATTAGAGCATTGGCGCTAATTGAGTCGTCGTAGCCGCGTTTTATGCTCAGAAATTCGTCACCTCGAGCCGCGGACTGTCGATTTTTATGAATGAAAACGGAGCCGCGCCGGACCGAGCTTACGGCGGAAAGCAAACAAACAATTAAACTCGACACTCGAGCGCGCTCACTGTGAAACATAAAATTCCATCGAACGGGGCAAAATTGAAAAGGTAAACATATTTTTTGTCTTCGGCCAAACATTCCCACCGAAAACACCGCACACGCACACGCCGAGAGCAAGAATCTCGTTCATACACACTTATGCATTTATGTAGGGTTTATGTAGTAGTGAGGGCTACGATCGGCAATCATCGACAATCATCGGCAATCATCAAAAATCATCGGCTCGAGTGATCGTCTCGCGAGTGAGAAATGAACACCCGAGAACGGGCGTTGTGGTGGGGGAACTGAGTACCGTGAGACCGGCACTCGTGAGTTACCGGCAGTGAGATGGGAAGTGAGAAGTGAGAAATATGATCGCAACCAGAGTGAGATCACCAAAGGTCGTATTGGAATTGGTCAACTGAATTTTATCTTATCAGAATGCTCTTCATTTTATTATTTTTCGTGATCATTGATGATCACTGAGGCTGTGAACAAGTGTTACAGTCGTTACATAAGAGCTACAAATTACAAGGCAAAAGTGAAGGCAAAATAATGATGACTTCTGCAGACACACGACCCACGACGGCAACATAATTACGCCGATGAGCGATGAATCAGTCGCCTCGGAATGACGATCGCCCTGCGGGTCCTCCTAACGCACGTCGGTCGTTCCAATTATTCCCGAAACGGCAGACAAAACTCGGAAACGCGATCCACAAAACAGTCTGACAGTAAGAAAAATATGCACTCATCTCGGCGGCGCAGACTTCAACGCGATCGCAACACACGATCGGACATTCTTCTTTTGGAAAAAAAAAATGAAAGAAACGGCGAATGAAACGAAAACAGGCGATCCTCGACCGCCGGCCGGATGGGTGTATTATTAAATTGACTGAATTTCTGATATATTTATGATTGCAAATGTGCAGCTTACGATCGATTTGCTGATTTATTGCCGGGGCTTCGTTATGCTCGCTCGATTAGGTCCTCTCTCGGGTCTGCGGGTGTGTGCTATGTTTCGGGCAGAGTTGGGCTTTTTCCGGGGGTTTCTTGTCTGCGTCTCATTCGATTTTTGGCACAATGGCCTTTGTGTGGCTTCTCTCGTGTGCGTCGTCGACAGCAATTTCTATGCGCCTGCTTGCGATGCGTGCTTTGACGTGAAAGTGAAACCATGATCCTCGGACCATGATCTTGAAAGAAGCCCCCAAAAAGCGAAGGCTAAAACCGCCAACCGGCTCGGGGCCAGACTTGTTCCGGGCGAACAGCGCAACGCATCAACTCCAGCGTCCAGCGGCGAATTGACCGCCGCCCGGTGAATGATTATTTGATTAATGAGAAATCCTAATGATGATTAATGGGAGGACACCACCGGGCACGGGGTGGAGCCGCGACCTGGGACACAGGCGTGCTCCGAGACGAGGTCACCGTTGCCAAGATTCTGTTGCCTGATGGCTCCCGGGCTCGTCGTCCGGATATATTCTACCGAAAAAATCTGCGCTTTTTGCGAGAAATTAAATATGCCTTCGGGGACCCGAGGTCCGACGTGGGAAAATGGGTGCCCTTATGATAAATGGGGTCCGGCTAAGCATTCACGATCGTGATGGCGATTTTCTTTCGAAAATCGGCGAATTTCTGCAACGCGACGCGATGCGTTTTAATTGGCCAATTGTTAGCTCGCGGTCGGTCGCAAGGTGATCGTGTGTCAAAAATCGAACGCCATGATTGACGAGGATCTCTCGGATGTCTGCGATTCCGCGTTCCGTTCCGTTGAAACTTATCCGCCCCGATCGGCCGATCTGCACAATTTGTGTAATTAAAACAGAAAATGCAAATGAAAGCAAACCAAGCCCCGGGACCATTTTTAATGGAAACGTTTAACCGCGAATGGCCATGTCCGAGAACATCTTCATAATCGCCATGACACCTTCTATCTCGGCGGACGATGCGATATGATTTAGTGGCGTTCGCCAGAAATATTCACCAATCTTTATGAGCATCACCCGAAAAAGGCGAGTTGCGTATTAACATTCTCTGGGCAGCACACTCTTTTCTATCACTAGCCACCGATCAGTACGTCCGGGTGTCCCCTTGGAGTCCCCTTGAAGGAAGCGCTTTAATATTCTCATAAAACATTTTTCTTTCAACTTCGGCCCTCGAAATCGCAAGCCAAAAATCAAACCGACGACGATGGGCCCACTTTGCTGCGAACTCGGACCGAGAGTGAGAAGCATCTCAATCGTGACCTTCGAAGAAGTCTTAGAAATAAATTCTCAGTCCACACCCGGCCCCCGGGGGCCATTAGATCGGTATCTGGAGTAGTCCGACGACGGCGGGTCGGGGCATGACAATCGCACCTCCATCGTGGCGAGCGCCACAAGGGCACGGAAAAAAATGGTGGCCTTCATTTGAATACAATTGAATTAATTTCGGAAGCACCTGGCGCCCGGTGCCCTGGTGGACTCCGTATCGCTTTCCGAAGCGACCACACGTCTAACGTTCAATTTTCGGCCAACCAACTTCCGGCCATCGGCTATTACTTAAGGGTGTGGGCTTAGATCGCCCACCCCCGGCGGGCCAGTAACTGATACTTGTCTAAGAGAAATGGGGGAGACCTCTGTGACTGACCAAAAATTCCCTCGATAAAAGGAACTCGGAGGTACTCGCGGAAGGTCGCGATAAGGGGCGTCCGTATGGAAATGAGCCGCCATGCCCGAAGCCGGCCAAATGATAGCCGCCTCAAGTGAGGAAGCCAGATATGGAACCGCGCAAGGCGTCATTCAATCATCAGCGCAGATCATCAGCGCCAGAAGGGGCTTGGTTTGTATTCAAACGCCTCGCCTGGTCGCGTGGGACGACCTTTCAGCAACTTCAGCACCGACCAACGGGCCAAACTTTGGAAAGGTCGGACCTCGGACCGCGCGTCGTGAGTCGACACTTTGCTCTGCTTCTTGCGCTTTTTTAGGGGTTTTGCCCAATGCTTCCGTTGGTCTGTTGGTGGCAGTTAGATGTTTATTATTTCACCTCAACATATTCATCGACTCGCTCACGGCAGGGCGTAAGTAGCTGGCCGTCTGGACATCTGGAACCGTCAGACTGTGGCCAAGTTGCTCCACAATTTCTGCTGGCTGCTTCGGAGAGATCGGCTGAAGGCCACGGGTTGCCAAGTGTTGACATATTTATCGATGACGTGAAGCCATAATTCGGGCCCGGGAAGCTGACGGCACCACGCAGTACCTTAGTGACAGTGCTTTCCGCAGCACTCGGCACGATGCTCGGTTGGCGAAATGGAAACGGTTTGGGAGGAATAATTAAAAATCATATTGCCGGAACGTAATAAATATCCGTTGCATGGGAAGCCGGTGGTGGTGGTGGTGGCAGTCGTTAACAGAGTTGCTATTTCTGTTTCCGATTAGTAAAGTCGGCCCCACGGCACAGCCCGGAATGCGATGGAATACATTCCGCAGAAGAGATGGGATGAGCTAAATTAATCCATTTGTCAATTCGGCGAGTAGAGAGTCGTCTGCAAATTATAAAGAATGACCCAACCCTGGCCTTTACATTGGTCGGGAGTAAAAATAGAGTTCTGTTGAAATGGAGCTCGATGGTTTCGGAGAAGTAATCATTTGAATTTAGCAGAATGCAGATTGAGTGTTTCCCGCGAATCCGTTTGTAAATTCCATAATGCTGTTAACGCTAACTGTGAGTCTGGCCAATCGTTACATCTGTTCCCAGTTAATAGGTTCATTTCAATACCTTTGGGTTTATTGATCAGTTGATCATTAATCCGATTCCAAATAGGTTCCTGTCTTCCATTATTTTTCTATCTATATATATAAAATTCCCGTTCTGTCTGTATGTCTCAAGTAAACTCCGAAACTACTGGACCGATTGACTCGAAATTTGGTATACAGGGGTTTTAGGGGCCGGGGAGTGTCGTTATCATGGTTAGAAACCCCTCACCCCCCTCTTTCTTTGCCCTCCCATACAACTAACTGTTAAAAACATCAATTACTCCACAAGTTATGAATCGAATTTCATCAAAACTTGCACAATAGTTGCTGGTCACCTGAGAAACCATGTGACAAAATTTGGTCCTTGCAGGACGAGGGGAAGGGGGGGTCCCCATACAACCCCAATCCTTAAAATACGTCCTAGGGCAATATGGGTATCGTTTCTTAGGTTTTGGTGGTCTCTAAATCGATTGGTTTCACTTAAAAGCCTTTTCCTTCCTTCTTCCACCTATCACCACCCCTCATTCCATCCATCTTGAAGTAGTGTGATGTTGGGGGGAACTGCATAGTTTGCGTTTAATTTTGAAGAAGGTGAGAAGAGAGAGAGAGAGAGTGAGAGAGAGAGAGAGAGAGAGAGAGAGAGAGAGAGAGGGAGAGAGAGAGAGAGAGGGAGAGAGAGAAAGAGAGAGAGAGAGAGAGAGAGAGAGAGAGAGAGAGAGAGAGAGAGAGAGAGAAAGAGATAGAGAGAGAGAAAGAGAGAGAGAGAGAGAGAGAGAGAGAGAGAGAGACGAGAGAGAGCCTTCTAGATTTCAATTAGGATCATATATAGAAAAAGTACATTTCACACCTCCCGGGAGAGGGGCTCCCATACAAACGTAACATAAAATTCAGCATAATTCGGGTTGTTTTCGAACAAATCGAACCAAATTCTGCAGGTGGGAGTTTTTGGGAAGGGAAATGTTCTGGTGAATTTTTGAAACCCTTCGCCACTTTACAAAGGGTGGCTCCCATACAAAATTAGGGTAAATTGCAGCAAAATTCGAAAAGTGTTCAAACAATTTGAGTCAAATTTAGCTGGTGCGAGTTTTGCCATGTATCCAACGGGAAGCGGGAAGGAAAGCCAATCGGATACATCACCGGGAAGCCCTATCATTCGGAACAGAGTAACGGGAGGAGGAAAGGGAAACTGAACAAATACGTCACCGGGAAGCCCGATCGTCTAAAAAGTAGAAGTAACGGGAAATGCAAAGGAAAGCTGATCGGATACGCCACCAGGAAGTCCTTTGAAACGTCGGATAATCGAGAAATGAGGATGAAATGAGGCGTGGCAACGCGCGCCGGGATCAGCTAGTCTTTAATATCTTCATTAATTTGCTGCTTTTCTCTGTCTTTTGTTAGGTGTCCATCTTCGTCGAAGCCGCAAAGGTAAGCTTTTGATCCGCATTTAAAATTCCGCAGCCTCAACGCAGTGCCAACATTTGACGACGATGACGCATGGAACTATTTCTAACTGAATGAAATTAAGTTAACCGGCCCAACCCACGGTGACAACATGAAACCTCCTCGCGCTAGCGAAACCTTTCTTCCTACCGCTGAGTATCCGTGCCCGATTGTGAAGCGGTTATGCGGATTTTACGACCGACCCTCTCCGAATGGTACCAGCTCTCTGCGATTACGAGCGCGTTCCACGAAACCCTCCGCCCGGCCAGTGGGCTGCGAAAGATTTCGGCCCCACGATAGCAATCCCCCCGAAATCGGGCCCCACAAATGACCGCAACGCGGCCCACGGACATCATAAAAGTGATGCATTTCTTTTGCCGCTCGCGTACGCCGTACGTTATGTTGCTCCAGGAAAACATGGAAACGGGAGGCCATCCCGCTCTATCGTGGGGCCCAGGATCTTCAGGCGGGCGGGCGGCCGCGGGGGAATTATGCGCCCGAGTGGGGCGATCTTCCAATCTTCAAACTCGGGCTGCATATTAACAACCCACACACGCTCCGAGGGGCGGCTTGCTCGCCGCGGCGAAAGGACCAGAGGAGGGCTTTAATTTTAACCTCCTTGACACTCGAAGGGCGTCTCGTCCGCCGAAGGGCGTCTCGTCATAATTCATTTTGACGAGACCGCCGAGAGAGAGAGACAGAGAGACAAGGCCCAGGACCCGCTAATGTTTCTCTGATTGTCGTGCGGAGATAGAAAGTGTCGCACGGGCTTTTGGGCCTTCAGCGGACAGAAGAAGTGGTCCCTTCTGACGGCCATCCGGGGGACTCCCTTTATGAAGAAGCGATAAAAATTTAATAAAATTAAATCGTTTACGACCCGCGCGCGCGCGCAACTTCTTCGCCCGCACGGTCCGTTTGATTTGTACCGCGAGTTCCAGGAGCCCCGGGGACACTTTAGCGTTTGTCTTATCGTTTTCTATCTGCCTGTGCCTACAGTTGCAGGTCCCGGCGAGGTTGTTTAAAATGCAAGACCTCAAACGACACGTTCCGTTCCGATTGGGACGAAGAATTCAAATACGACCGACTTGCCATGCCTTTGTTTTACCATTTTTTCCCCCGTCTCATCCATTGAAGTTCTACACGTCTGCAGTTTACGGACGCCACACGGACGTCTGGCTCGGTTTACGATGGGTTTTTTCCCGGACCATTTTCTGCCGGCCCGTGAGTTATGGTCAAGTGATGGAAGGGCGCGCGCCAGCCGTACCGCCGTAGACGAGACGGCCGGAAAAGGTCACCACGGGGATCGGGGTCTTCTTCGGTTGGTTGTCATCTCGAATGATGCACTTCAGGCAACCCATCAGGCCGCCGCGGTCAAGTACTCGCCGCGGGTCTCGTTGCGCAAGCCCCGAAAAAGCCCAACGGGCCCGTTCTTGAGCGACGGATGCGCTGTGGTGCTGTCGTCGAAAAGTCGTAAAACCGGAGACGGAGTTGAAGAGAGCGGGTCTTCGCTACGGCTCGTGATGTAAAATACAGGGACCCTAGCACTTAGAGGGCACTGGGCAAGATTAAAGCTATCGACACTAGGATTATGGTAAAATTTGGTATGAAAAGAGTTTGAATGTTTATCGTTCCTGTAAGTCTCGTTATACTGACGGAAGTCTTGCCGAACCTCCCATCAATCGGCGGCAAAAGATTGATTTTTCGCGCTCCGAAGTGTGTCCTTGGCGATGATCGCATACCCGCAATCCGCCGTCCAGTTATCCGTTTGATCAGCGAACTTTTAATGATATTTACCCAGCCAATCATGTCCCGTCAGCTATGGTCCAAAGTGCCACGGCAACAAGTCCTCCAAACGGTTGGCGGTCGAGGCACAATTCGGTGCCTACGGTCGTGGAAAATATGTTCACGCGCCACGCCACTTGCACGGACAGGCACGGTCCTGATAAGTTGAATTTTCCGCAGTTTCTCTCGCAGAATACTGAACCATCGCGCTCCCGAAACACTACTCGTACGGGCGTCGCAAATGGTCGGCGGCGCGCCCGGTTTTGGGTGGCCTGGGGTCGCTCGAGGCAGACCTGGTCTAGACAGGATGATCTAAGTTTTGTCAAGCCGCACAGAGAAAGAGCCGCAGACACCGTCATCATCGCGCTTCACTATCGTTCACCGGACGTCGTTTACCTTGGCGAGCGTCGGCGTCGGCGGAATGGTCGTGACAACATAAAATCGAATCCCGTTTATCCCGAAGTTATTACCGCACGTCAGGAGCGGACTTTGTGGCTCACTTTATTGCCCGCCGATGGTCGCGGCGAGGTAAGCGAGTCGAAGTGAAGCGCAGCTCCCGTATTACAGGGCCACCGTCACCAGGCTTTTGTGTCGCTTTTCGGTACGCCAAGCTTGCGTTATCCTTGCTGAAGCTGGTGCGGGCCGAAGCGAATGTAATTTTCTGTCGTCCAGACATAGTTTATTGCGCCAAATTGAGTGAGCCCGGCAGGGATGGCGACTCTCATCTCTCAGCAAGGGAAATGCAGGGAATGAAGTATTGTGTTACGGATCAATATGAATAATATAAGGTTGGGGAAAAATGTTATTCATTTCAATAACACCAAAAGGATCGAATTCACACTCCTTTTAATTGAAAATGGGAGTCCCATGCTGCCCACTAACACCTACCCAGAGGACCTCCAATTAAAGTGCTGTACTTAAAGTTTACGTTTATCCTCCACAAAACATTTGCCCAGCACATAACCGGCTTTCACCGGTCCCTGTTCGTTTCTGTAACATTCAATTAACAATGACCCCCGCCAATCATTGCCGGTGGCCTCCGAAAAGGGCCGCCGTGCAAATGGGTTAAAATATAAAATTACCCCATTCGCAAAGCCGGGGCCCTTTGGCCACAATATACCACAATTAACTTTCCCGGTTGCCAGTCTCATGCAATTAAACTTTTCCGGGCGCACCCGGGACAAACAAACCTATTCGGCCACGCACACACACACACACACACAAACACCGCATTGATAAGGGTGTGCTCGTCTGTCGCCTGCAGCGACGTATCCCCGACGTGGTCCGATAGTCCTGCCGTGTGTTGGTGCCTGGATAGTGTTCGATGTGGCTGCGAAAACGACAACCGGCGCCGGGAGCCGGAGACATTCGATATAATAGTGTTTTCCTCCTCCTGCGAGTGTCCGCCGCCGCAGGGGGGGTGGGGAGGACAACGCAACGCGTTCGGTAATGAAGTGGTATTCTTACGTAAAAATCGTTCCCGGACCAGGCGCTTACGTGAAGGAACAATGTTTGCGTTTGCGGACATTGTCTGGAAATAGGATCTCGGCCAGCCAGTGCTTGCCAATCGCTCGAAATGCCATTAGTGAGCTTCCCTCCCCAGTCCGTCGTGCGGATCCTGGGCGTTGGGAAACAGGACACAGGACGCTGCTGGCAAACTTGTTGGGCAGCCACGTCGATAAACGGGAACCGCTTGTCGTATCGCGCTTTCTGTAAGTAATTACGCTTGCGGGTTGGTTTATGGTGGGGGTAAGGCGAGGTTAGCCGACACGGACCCCCAAGCGGATAGATCACTTTCGCTTCAATCCGGCTGGGACCACAGCACAATCATCACCTGACGAATCTCTCACAATCGATCACTTGAGAGTGTGTGGTGCCCACAAATCGATGTTTCTCGGCATTTTGTTATTGAGAAACATTTTTAAAACAAAATGGAAGGAAAAAGCGACACATAGAAGCGTCCCAGCACAGGTCCTTCCCGGGCACATAAGAAAGCAAGTGAGCTACCAAGCTACCAAGAAAAGACGAAGCCACGAAGCCACGGCAGGTCCTTGCCGGTGCTGTGGACCATCTCGCTCGCCCCAAGCAAACGGTCGGAACCGTTCGACCGGATGAGCGACGGAGTGAAAATATTTATTCTACCAAAACGGAAACCATCATCAGCATCATTGTTTTCGACCAACCACCGGGAAGTCGGCTCCAGCAGCACCACCGAACCGCACGGTTGTGTTTTATTTCCCATCGTGTGTATCATTTATTTATCTTTCTGATAAGACAGCATTCCTCTCGTCGTCGTGGGGATGTCTTTGTGGTTGGCGAACGAACGGATTTCCTTCCGGAAAATCTCCGGGCTCCACAACAACAAACCGGCGGCTTGGGCTCTGGCGGGCGGGAAGCTTCCAAATAAATTACTTTCACTTAATTGAAAACAAATAAGAGATTATTGTGTGTATCGCACACAGCAGGAGGTTCGTGAAAAACTCCAGACACGACCACCACAAAGATAGCTCTAGCGAGAGAAAGAGAGTAAAGTTTCCATCATCGAACGCGGAAATGGATTCTTTTCCCGCAACAAAAAGAAAACCGGACGCGCACAGAATTCGCTCAAGAAAGTGAAGTCTCAAAGTTTCGAGCGTTGGGTGGGAAAGCTTTTGAAAGACGAAACAAATTTTCCGCCCCGGACGCGAGATTATCACTTCGTTGCCTCCTTGGTCGGTCGTTAGCCGCGTGTCGGTCGGTGGGAGGCGCACATGATGATGATCGAAAAGCAGGCGGCGACCGCGGCGAGTATTGGAAAAGTTTTTCATTGACGCTGGGCGCTGGGCTAATGATCGGTAAATTTATGTTGGCTCCGGTGGTTGATGTTTCGGATTTGGCGGGGCTTTCGCGAAGGGAAATGCTTTGTTTATCCAACGCGCGAGCCGCGGATACTTTTCGAGGGGATTAAAAGGGGTAGAAAATGTAAACAGTCGGATCTATTTTGGGTTCGCTATATCTGGAAGTCTATTTTGGGGAGAATCGATCATCATTCGTGTAGCATCTAGGGAAAATGCTCGCAGCAAATGAGCTTCAGAAAGTGACAGCATCCGAGTAGTCTGGATGTATTAGAATGATGACTCAAGTACCTTAAAACCTCAAACTGATTGGTGTCGTTGTTACTTTCTTTGTTTATTGATGGTGATGATGATGGGTCCCATCTCTTACCACTGAATAGTTTTGATAAGGACGGATTTATCTATAGATCCTCTCCAGAAGCCTGGCTAGATTTCAAGGCTAGAAAGCTAGATTTTTCCTTTCATACACTGGCCGCTATCGCTTCACCAAGAAGTTTGCAGTTTGCAATCCCTTTAGATTTGCAGATTTTATTTTGTAAAAATAATCAATGAGCTGTGTACCCTGATTGACAACTTACAGGACTTAGAACTAATAACACGAATAATCAAAGCTGACAAAACGGGAAAAAGGTAACCAGTTCATTAACAAATTGCTATGCTAGGCCTAGAGAATTTGCTATGCTATGCCTCAATGCGATCAATCCAACAGTTGGATTACGTACCGCCAAAAATATCTGGCGATCACCAGCATAAAGTATTCTCGGAAGAACACAAGGTGTGTGGAGCTCATTTCAAACGGTCAAAAGCAAAATAAGGAAATTCAACTAGCGGCTTTGAATCCTTCCACAAATCGAATGATCAATTAAAACTATATAGGCATCGTTCTTGCATTTCTGATCTCACTGGAGGCTATCAATCCTTTAGAAGGGTGCGCCCCGCGTCAGCGAAATTGTGTATTCCGTTCACGGCACGGCGCAGCACCCAAATGCCGTGCTCCTATTTCGCCATTTAACGCGGCGACAATGTGTTGATGCTGGTGCACGATCGAGCAAGATAATTATCACTCCGCAGCGCGGCCAGGACGGCCGCTATTGGCGGACGTGATAAAATGGATAGAAATCGGAGTTGAAAAATCACTTCTGCTTCTGCAAGCGGTCCAGTTCATGCCCATGGCCGGCGTGGCCATGGCCATGGCTAATTAGAATTCTACGACCACACCGCCGTCTCGCTGGCAATTGAACGCCCTGCTTCCAACCAGCACGCTGCTGCCGCTGCGCGATCACTTAAATGTCATGCGATTGTCATGGAAAACATTGCCTACACTCGAACGGAGCGCACCTGCGATCGGGCCCATGGATGCTGGGCCGGCCTTTGTGAGGTGTAAATTGTCTCTCCAAGGCACGAACAGGGCGCGCGAGCACGCGGCGAAAATGATTGAACTCCGCGGCGCAAGTTGAGTTGCGGCCGCACGGGGCACGTTTCTCGAGCCTACGCCTGGGCAACAATGCTGCCCCGTGAGCGAAAGAGGATCCCGCTTTGTGGCTTGCGACACGGCGGCCGTCGGCCGCTCATCGGGCCGTGGTGAAATTTATGAACTAATTATGTCCCCAGCCTCGGCCGTCGTGTGGCTCCGCTCGGCGATGACATTTCCGCGGGCAATTTATCAAAAACTCGTCCAGAGTCCCACACGTCCCACAATGGGTTGCCAGCTCCGGGTCCGGTCCCGGCCTATTGTCCAGCCCCCCCCCCCCGGTGAAGGAGAGGCCGCGAAGAATGTTTCAATTTTTCACCCGCCATAATGGGTTTATGCTGCGCGCTGCTCGCTTTCCGAACAAACGCCCCTCGCGGGGACGATGCACTCCTAATGTTGCCCTTTTCGAGTCGCCGCCCGAAACATGATAAATGTCGTCGAATTGCGCCACTCGGCGATTCAAGCGACGAACCCGGGCGCAGGTGACGAACATGCCGTCAGCGCCTATTTTCATCCTTCAGTAAACTCCCTTTTTTCTCACATTTTAAACCTCGTCGGACCTCAACGCACCTTGCACGGACGGACCCGGACGCTGGTGATGATGAAGAAATTGTCCCCCTCATAAACCACCAATGAAGCCGCGGACGTGGACGCGCGGCGGGCATTTGTTTGCTCGCTCGAATGGGGGGGCTTAAAAGCGCGAACCCACGCCCGAGACTTGTCGCGGGCAAACCACGCCCGGACGTCATTAATCTACATGCACACAACACTCTACATGCCGCGCGGGCCCGTGCGTGGGCTTTTATGTTGCCGAAGAAAAGACGCACAGCTCCGTTTTTCTGTGCCGCCTGGTATGGCTCTGGTCGCTCTCCTTTCCGAGACGGACCCCGTGAGCTAGGCGGCGACTAGACCGAACCGGCGACGTCGTGCCGTGATGGTCGTGAGTAATAATTTAGTTGTCACCGCGTGTTAAAGCGTGACGGAATTCAATCAATTCTTTTTTCGGTCCCACACAACCCGCTCTCGAAGGCAACCAGCGGCTTCGTCGCGGTTCGGAGACCGCTTCGAAGACACGATTATTTGTCGATTAGCAGTGGAGCGTTTCGCGCCGTAGCGCAAATTTGCTGGTTGCTGGCTGGGAGCTTAATTGAAATTTTCACTTCCTTCTGAAGAGACAGATGGCTGAAGAGTGAAGAGCTAAGGAATGTAATCAATACGACACTGTCCCTGTAAGGACTCATCGAGGAAAACTAATACTAATTAAAAACCCGTACATCGATTGATCATCCTGGGTCCCTGGGCCCGGCCTCCCCCCGCACCACGGGTTGGCAAGTGAGTCCTTTTGCTGGGTAACCCGAGCGTATCCTTGTGATGATCCTTCACTAACCGGGTCGGGACGGGCCGCGGGGCGCGTCCTGATTGATGATCCGTGAATGCTTAATAAAAAGGGTACATCTTGTTCTCCCCCTCCCGCCCCCCATCCCGCATCTCGCCCAATTCGGAAACGGGATTCGAATTTTCCGGGGTGGAAAATTAGGGGAGGCACACAAGTTTTACACAAGAAAAATGACTTCATCCCCGGTCCCAGCCCTTCGGATGCATCAACTTTTTCTGGGGGCCCCACTTTTTTGGCGGGACAGAAACGGGAACCGGCATTATCATGTCTATGGAAAAACGGAAAATCTTCTTCCGGAGTCTGCTCTCCCTGAGTATTGTTCGGTTCGGTAGGTTCGGCAGCGCATGGGTTGTTAATGGAATTCTTGAGCGAGCCTTACAAAGCAAGGCAAGACTTCGAAAGGCGATACAACAGTCGTGTTAAAGGTCCTAGTTTTGGGGACAAACGAAAGATGTTGAGTGGACTTCAAACAAGCGTATTAAGCTTTTAGCCCATTAGAATGCCCTAAAAAATGTCAAAATTTGAAAGGAAAAGGCATGAAGAAAACAGGAATCCACACTAATGTCCGTCCATTGTGCAGACGAACACTCCCGGTACGGAGCCTCTTTCTTCGGGCTGTCGAAAAGAATCGCCAAAATCATTAGTCAGCTCGGTCCGGAACTCCCCAAAGGCCGGGGCACAAAGTTTGCAAATAAGTTCATTTGTCTGTCATAAAGTGAGCATAAAAGGGGCGTCGGCCCTCGCAAAGTTCCGGTGCAGCGACGCACCTTTTGCGTCGTAAAACTCGGGCCCCGCATAGTAGCAACCTCGGCAGCATCCGAGGGGATAACGATGGGCTGGCCGCCGCACCCGGGCTTGTAACGGCATTATGCAAATATTCCTTTGGATTCAATTTATAAACAAACCCAACCCAAACACTTGGTGGCCTTGGCCACGGATCGTTCGCTGCGCCGGACCCTCGGAATGCGTACGAAAGAAAGGTTCGGACTTTTACAACGAGGGCGGGAATGGCCCTAATCCGGAGGAGGAGATGGGAAAAATTGGGCACCCAATCTTCCCGGTCTGTGTTTTCAAAAATGTCCGGCCAATGGGTATGCAAATTCGAACACATGTCGGTCGGTCTAGTTTTTGCAGAGAGGGCGAAAAAAGAACTCAGTAAGGATTTCCGAGCCCCGAGACAACAACGAGTCTGTGGCCGCTTATTTGCAGGAAGTAATCCTCCCAACAAGTTACCGAGCTGACCAGACCAACTTGGGAACATGGGCGTTGCGGGCATTTTGCTGGCGAATTATGGACCCACCAAGTGAGGTAAAATTATGAATCGAAATTAATAGCCATCCGTGCTCCCCGGATGTTCCGGTTCACCCACCGGAACACACACACACACACACGGAGCACACTTTGTCAACCATCGCTTGCCAGTCAGTCTCCTTTCTATCCTGCAGAGAGCATTACTTTCTGGGCGGAATGCGGACCATAACCGTCAAATGTAATAAAAACATTCATTTATTAAGCACAGCTTCTTGTTCTCCGTTGCCGCAGTCTGAAGGATGCTTCCGGCATTCAGAACCTGGCTTCGCTTCAGCGTGCCAATATCTCATGCGCCACACGAGGAGAAATGGGACAAGGAAACAGCCGGAAAATCTTTAGACAAACCAGCTTCCGGTGCTTCCCCACGTCTTGAGGGCATCCAGCTCCTGCTTCCGGCCTGAGCTGCGTTTGCGCCACCCGAGGATTGTAATGTTCGCTCGACCGACGGGCGAACGGGCTGCTCGAGTTCTGATTAGCATAAAATAATTATCATCCGCGGTGCACGCGAGAGCTGTGTGGGCAAAGATTTGCCTTCCGCCACGGCATGGCACGTGTCACGTGTTTTGGCAGAAGTTTTCCAGACGCGCGTGCCCCGCGGCGCCAGGAAAACTTCCACCCTTCCCGGGGAGTAATTTACGGTCCAATTTACGGCCCACAGACAAGTATCGTGCAATTAAATTAAAAATTCAAAACATTCCCAACATTCCCGTCCACCGGCCAGCGCAGCGCGCCATCTGGTGGCGCTTTTGGATGCGGGTCCCACCGCCGCCGAATCCTCCCGAGAATTCGGCGGCGTGCCGTGTTTCCGGGGAAGTTCGATCCCCCGGTCCAGACGGTGGGCAGACATTGATCGGTGAAGGCGGCTCTTCGAGTGCAGCCCGGACCGGCGAGAAGTTTGTCTAGAGAGCCAAGACCCCCGAGTTTCCTCGGGGGCGTGCGATTCGTGGTGGTACGCCGGGAAATGGCCAACATAAATTCATAATGAAGTCTGAAACCCCCGACCGACCAGCAACACTCTCGCTCACAGCGGACTCCCAGAGGGACGTCTGATGGGCACGCTCTTCCACAGACACGTTTCCGGCACTTCCGGCGTTGGCTTTAAAAGCCGTCTAGAGGGCCCATCGTGAGAGTGAGATTCTTCTGGTGAGAGACCCCACAGTTGCCGAGCCCTGGTCCTGGAGGACCTACGGAACTTCCTGCCCATTTCTTTCGGGCCCGGGGTCCCAGGAGATTAAAATTAATTAATATCGCATGTCTAGGCTTTTGCGCCCTTGATACCACTCTGCCGGGCTGCTGCAGGCCAACCTACAGAAACCCAAACCCGAAGGAAGCAGGGTGTGAATGGAGAGACCACGTTCTATCCTCAGCCTCTTGGTCTGATTATGAGGACCTATGAATGCATCCCGCTTTTTCGCCCTTTTTTTGCCGCTCAGTCCAGCCCCATGTGCAGTGTCTCCGGGGGCCACTAGGCACAGGAAGTGCGCCCCCGACCCCTCCGACAGTCTGGTACTCGCGGGGTTCGTTTCCGGCTCGTTCACCCGGGAGAGCGAACGGAAACAGGGACACAGACGTGAAAAGCCCTCCGGGATATACTAGGTCGTTGCGTTGAGATTCGGAATTTGTTTGACACACAAAAATGTTTATAAAATTTGAATGCGATTTTCTACATTGTTCAAAGTTTGTGGCATTGCTAGCTATACATTTCTCCTATCTCTCTGCTAAATCATGGATTCCCAGATGAAAGAATTCTTCGACTTTTTAAGTAAACTAATTAGTCTTCCCATTTCGACTTCCTCGTAGAAAACGAAGAGCTGCTCAGCCAATACGTGTCCCATCGATGAAAATGAATTATATTCGGAAAGAACCAAGTCTGGTGAATAACGCGGGGAGGGATAGCAGTTCCCATCCAAGTGATTTGATAGTATCCTGAAACAGTTTTGTTTTTTGGGCGCCTGGTGCTTGATTCTACGGGCCACCAGGCGCCCCCACTAGAATTGCATTTTGGTCGTTTTTCGATCAATGCATGGTTCAAATTGATCATTTGTTATCAGTAGCGATCGGAATTAACGTTTCCATCAGGTTTTAGGAGCTTGTGAAACATCACACCTTTCTGTCCGACCAGAAAGTCCGTTTTTTGGAGTCCTTCGACGCTTTTTTTTGTTAAGTCAAAATCGCCATTTTGAAACTTTTTAAACCACTCAAAGCACTGCGATCTTCCAAACACAAGTCCCGACAAGCATTTGGTGCGGTTCCGAAGTAGTTTTCTTCAACAGGGGCAGAAAAATTATAATCCCCGCAAACCGTCATTTTCAGGCACAAAAAATGACATAGTTTAACCCTTTCAAAGATGGGTTGCAAACCGAAATAATTTTTTTTTCGACCTGAAATCATTTACCTGATGTCAAAACAAGGTAATGATGCATGAACAGCAAAACTGGGAAGTCCCAATCGGCAGGTACAGCCATCTTTTCAAAATTCCGAATCTCAACGCAACGACCTAGTAAGCCCCCGGACAGTGTGAGGTAGGATGAATCCTTTTTTCGAAATCCAATTTTACAAATGAGACACCCGCGGTGTGCAGCCTCGAACAGGAACAGGCCGGGCATTCGGTGGCATGTTTCACACTTTTCATTGGCTTTCATTAAGACCCGGCGGTGCACTGCGCGCAGTGTCCGCTTCGGGTGGGTGTCCTTTTTTACACACTGCTGTTGTCACTGTGTCCTTAATGAGTGTTAAGGCCCCGTTATTATCCGGTATCCGAGCGCAAGAGGCATATTATGTGGCCAGGTTTTCACCTCTTCACCTGTAATGCATTTCACGCGCTCGGCAAGTGGATTGCATTGCCCGTTACGTGGCCCGAAATGGTGAACCGTTTTCCCGGTTGGCAGTTTCCATTTAATATAACATTTCATTAAGTGGACTCTTCCCGGTGGACAGTTGTGTTTCCTTTATTTTGTCCCACACCCCTGCGAAGCACACGCGCCCAGAACTAGGGGCTAAATCCCTCGCATGAAGTTCGCCGGTAAAAGTCGCACAAACTTTGCACTCCGAAAATCAATTGCGACAGACTGTGAGGGGGGCAGGGCGAGTAAATTGAAACTCTCCGGTCCGGGGAAAACTCGAACCCCACCGAAGATGTGTTTCGAGCGACCGTTTGGTGAATTCTTTCTGCCTGTCTCCCGAACAAACTGCAGTTTGTTCTCATTTGCTGGCCACAGCTGGCTGGAAGAGCCGACGGTGAACTCTTGTTTGAAGAAGCAAAACTCGGGAAAACACATAATCCGGCCACTCGCAACATAATGCACCGGCATACCGGCCGGTCGGTAAGTTTTGCCGTCCTTATTGCAAGGGGAAAGAAAAACTTTTTCACCTCACCAACTGCTCACCGGAACTTCCGGTTCGGAACGCTTGAACGGGCGTAATTTGAAACGTAAAAGAACGCAAAACCGGAGGGCAAATTCCAACCAAACGACCGACAGGAATGCCCGAAAAGGGCCCACCCCCGCCACGGAGACAACGTCAAGAAAAACGAGAAAAACCAAACAAAATCATCCACAAGAAAGATACAAAACTTTCGGCACTCGATCGCTTCCTCTCTCTCTGCCGCTGGCTCGCTTGTTCGGAAAAGTCGAACCAGGAACCGGGTTGCGGGTGCAACTTTGCACTTTGCACCGGCAAACTGCTGGGCAGCTGCAACGATGGCTGCAAATCGGCCAGCTTTTCAGTGATGCTTCACTTACGGCGGCAGCCACGAGGACGACCGTTTACTCCATCCCAACTGCTAGAGTAAGATACTTCGTTTTGAAGTTTGGCCATTGAGCTAGGAGCGCCAAAAAGGGCAGTCACGCTGTCGGCAAACAACCTGCATCGCTAGATGGTCAATTTTTGTATTAGATTTTTGTAGTTTTGTATTACGTATTATGATGCAAACCCAAACTCCCAGTTTCGACCCGTTTCGAGCCGTTTCGAGCAGTTTCGAGCAGTTTCGAGTAGTTTTATTTTGATTCCAAAAATAAATGCACTTTCAAGCGACCAAAATGCCTGTTCCGTAGCCCATGAAATGTCACCCAAAGGCTGTTTGTTGTTCCTCGAAACTTCCCTCAAAACAATTCATTGCCAATTTCCAATTCCACTCTCCCGAACTGAACTTCTAAACTGTACGCCGAACTTACAGGCCTGTCGAGAGCATTCATGCCCGCCCTCAGAAAGGCCCAGGCCGAGGACCAATCTCCGGCATGCCGATGCCGATCGGTTCGATTCGATTGGACTTTTAATTATGCAGCTAAACTTTCCGATCCCATCCGACCGGCCGGTGCTGCAGCCCTTTCGGCTGCCGGGTGCTCTGTGGGAACATTCTTGGTCGTTCGCTTCGGTTCGGTTGGGGACTTCGGAATTTTTGACGGCATCCCCCTGACCGCGCTGCGCCGCTCTAGTGCTCAGTCCTACGCAACTTGAGGTAAACATTTGGGTATTGTGCCCTCCAGAAATACCTTCGACACCTGACGGCCGGCGGGGACACACCGCCTGACACCGGCGGCCCGGTATAATTTATTAATTTCAATTTCGCAAAACATCCCCACGTGTTAGCGGAGGTGATCCCGGCGGGGAAGCATTCCAGAACTAGGCTTATGATCGGGGTTCGGGAGGGGAGGGCGACCGTCGTACAAAATGCCGTTGCGTGGGCCTCCCCCGGCCAACGGTCAACGTTCGAACATTGATTGGTTCGATTGGAGTCCTGAGCACCTGGCGAAATGGGCTGGTGTTTTGGAAGAAATCTGAAGCCGCTCCGAAGCCCTGAACCTACCCCAAAAGGGTACGGCCGGGCCGAGAAAACCTGTTTCCGCAGCTGGTATGCCTCAATCTGGTTGGTCTGACCGCGTGTGCCGGGCTATTGCATCATCAGTCTCGGTACCTGCACCAGTCGTGTGGTTGCATCTCGATGCACCTAACCCGTGGTGGGGTTGGGCGGGCTGCGAAGACAACTGTGAATAATTTATGGGAATTATTTATGTTCTTGCGAAACTTTCCAGCCCACAAGCACCGAAACCGGGGCGCGCAACGGATTGGGATCACTCTCGTTGACTGGGACCGCACTGCCCGATAAATCCGGCAAACCCGAACCAATGCTCCCGGTACACCTGTCAGCGGTACCGGTCCCATGGTGGTTGCGGAGCCGACCTGCGGTCCAGTTCGGAGGACATTATTTATGACAAACGGTAGGCTGGCTGGCTGGTACTGGTGCCGACGGCGCGGAGCGAGGTGCGACGAGTCAGACACTCGTTTGCACACACTTATGGATAAACGATAAGCAGTCAATCGGGTTCGGTAGTCGGCCCTTGATAGGGAGCTGGCTCTTTTAGGTTTGGGAAATGACTTCCTACGCAGGAGCTTTCCCCGTGCAGGAGATCCCCGAACCTTTAATCGCTTTCCACAATCTGTCATTGCGTCGCCGAATGGGATCGATCCTGGTCATGGTTATTAAGCAGTCGGAGCGGGCTCGAGGCTTGGAGGTGACATGATTTGCCAACTTGCATACATGGTTGACAGTTCGATTACTTTTACTTTGTTCCATTGGTTCGGAATAAAGATTTTTATGACGAACGTGAGGGGCTTGACATGATATTGGACCATCTGTTTCTGATCTAAGGATATTTTAATTAATTACTTTAAAAGAAAAGTTGTGATGTTAATCCTTGTTCATAGTTTTACGAAATTCCATATTCTTGTGCGTTACAATGATCGTAATTAGTTCAATGATCGCTGGAATTAGTGATTAGAGATTCGCGAACTTTCACTTTCATTTTAAAAGAGGCGAAAGAAATTCTCTTTATGAAAAGGAATGATAATTACGTTATGTTTTTCAGATCAAAACAATTGTTTTGTTGTACATTAGGCTTGTTGAATATAGCTTAAAGCGTTTTGGTTTAACACGTGGTCTACTAAGAAGATTTCTATGTCTACGACTACAACCCTGGAATACGGTTGAGTAATCCTGTCTTTTTTGACATTCATTCTGACAGCGCGGTTTTTAATACTGTTTTGATCTAGCCGGTATCGCTTCAAAACAACGCAAATCTTTTTTGCACAGTGAATATTTGTGAAAAAATGGACCTAAACGAGTTGCCTGATGAAGTAAGCCAATAATAAAATAAAATGTAAATGTAGCTAACTAACCACTGTTTGTTTTCGGCAGATGTTGTGCACGATTTTTGATCACCTAGATGTGTTCGAATTGAAGCTAGCGTCCCTCGTGTGTCGGCGGTGGTCTGAGCTGACCTTTTCTGGTCAAAGAATGGACAGTGTGTGCTTGGTGCTCCCTGATGATGATGATGATATTATGGAATGGAAAGAATTTTTGACTAACAGCAAAAGGAGTCATCGCAACGTTAGTCTACGGGCTAATTTCCCGATCGTTCAGCTCGAAAAGTTTGTACGGTTACTGCACACTATAAAGCTTCATGTCCGAGAATTGCGCATTTATTGTGCTGTAACTTGGGAGCAATTAAGATCGATTCTATTGGCAGCTCCTAAACTACAAAATTTGTCAATTTATGAAAACATTTTCCAAGAACACGGGGAAAATAATACATCTTTCCGCGTTTTACCGAAGGAAAACAGCATAAATCGGCGACAACTTTTTAGTTTTTTAAGTACGAATATTCCTAATTTGGAGTGTCTTGAAATGTACTGCCGCACAGATCTTGAACTGGAAGCATGGAAATACTTCAGTGGACAGTTGAAGCTCGTTTCTGTGAATAGTTTTGCAATTTCTTTTCTCGAGCTAACGTTCCCGCTTGTAGAAGACTTGACCTTTTTTGTATTTCCATTGAATTGGTATGATATGTTCCAAAAGCTGAGTTCAAGCTCAGGGGATGATTTTTTTCGAAGGCACCCCACCCTTCGACGACTGAGCATGCACATGCCGATTCCGGTAAAATGGGTTGAATCTATTACTCGTCACTGCCCTGAGCTGACGTATCTGCACCTTATGTTGAACAACCCGAAAGAAGCAATGGATTTGGAATCGTTGGTGCAATTAGCTAAGTTGAAGGTAAGCAAATAAAAAGTAAAAACGAATAGTTTACTCAATATGTTATTGTTACAGCATCTTTCATTAGGCGGAAGTGGGAATAGAAAAATTCTTCGTGGAGCTTTGAAGTCGCTCGAATCTGTTACATTGGAAGTGCCTTTTCCAGTTCTGCTCGAGAACGTTTTCGAAGTTGTGCCTCGATTGAGCTGTCTGCGAATCACGGGACCCATGTCTTGCGATGAATTACAGTTCATCTGCGAGAAATTTTCTTATCTTCGAAGCTTAAAACTAATCATCTGTGTTGATGAGGTAATTTGAAACGTGGATTCTAGACCCTCGTTGCTGCAAATGCGCTGATTCGCTCTTTTTAATTTCTATTAGCCGTTCCTGTCAGTAGCAGACGACTCTGTACGAATCGATGAATTAATGCACTTGCAGGAACTTGAATTATCGGGCGAAATTAACATTCGTTCAATTCATCGCAACAACGTTCGGCGTTTGACAATGTACGAAGCTGAGGTAAGTATCAGGGTGAACAACCAATGATTATTATTGTGATGTTCAATCGAATAAATTGTTCCCATTTTTTTGGTCGTCACACGCTACTGCTTCAACGCTTGAAGATACCAAACGATGAGCTTGACCAGATACCGGAAAAGTTCCCTTTTCTGAAGAGTTTGATATTCCAGTTCTGCTCGGTGTCTGTTGCTGATGTCGAACGGCTACACAAATTGATGCCCTCATGCAACATCGACTATGACTTTGGCAAGAAACGCTTCTATCCCATTGAAAATGTGAGTGCGGATTGAAAGTCGTTGGGAGTGTAAAGAAGGTGTAGTCTCGGAAAGAGATACAGTTTTATGTTTCGATTCAAGTTAAAAGCCACTCATATTATCTGTTTCAATAAAATTACCAGAATTACACCAGAATTACAGTGTCTGGGAACATGATTTTATTTGTTTTGCTGAGCTGCTCAGAGGGTAAATATGTATTTACTAAGTGATTTCGTGGTTGTAATTGGTCGGTGGCTATGGCTACTTCTTTTGCATCACCCAAATCTTCAATTGCTCCATAATGGGGTAGGAACGGACGCCTCTTGGCGAATTTTATAGGCTCTCCTCTCTTGCTTCTCCTAAACACGTCTCTGTCTTACAGAACGGCACCATATTTTACGAATATTCAAGCTTGGGGCTCCAAAAAGCCGCTTATTGGGGTGAATGGTTGATAATGCTGAGGCAAGCCGTACTTAGTGGCTTCTCCATAAGACACGCCCGGTACATAACGCAATCAGCAATTAACTTACATTCAGGCGTCATGCGTAGGTCTACTTATATTTTCCACCTTTTTCAATAAACAGATTCTAATCGTCGAGTAACCGTAATACTAACAAGTACTTAAAGTAACTAATTGAGTTCAACAAATACTTATTTTATGAAGTAAATAATAAAAGTTAAATCATGTTGATAAAAAAATTAATGAAAATCTCGTAAACATTCGATCAAAGTCTTTCGGTAAACAGTTCCAATCCAGTAAATTAGATCTGGTTTAATTCAATTCAGTCCACGGTAATGCACTTTGCGCCCCCTCGGGCAATGCGGCATGTTTTGGGCATATCTCCCCGTCGGATGCTGGCTCTGCCGCTTTGGGGTCGCTTCTTAATAAATTATCCCAACGGAGGGCGCCCGACAATTCACTTGTTGGCACTGTAAATCCGTCAACAGGTGTGTGCACGCCTGTTCGCCAGGGCCAGGGGCATGATTTATTGCACATCGCTCCTGGTGGAGCCGGCCTGCCGAAAGGACGATAATTGCAATGGGCGCCAGATAGGACGCCACGGAATTGCAGTTCGCTGTCCATCGTCCGACTCTATCCATCTTCTTTCCCCATCCCGGCACGTCCCGGGCAGGTCTTAACGGTTGACTTCAATTAGTCGCAGCTCTAGGCCTCTAGGGTGGTGGGTGCAGCGGGTGGTGCGCCATAGATATCATCACTCAAATTTCCACCATAAAGTTACCGTCCGGTCGGCTCCGGTCGAAAAGGCCACGAGGCGCTTCCACAAAGCAATATTTATTTAAAGCAAGCTGAAACTGACACCTTCCCAGCCGTTGGCCACCGGAGCCAACGGCCGATGTAAAACACCGAAAAGCTCGCCCAGAACTTACCGTGCTCCGTGCCCGGGGAGGGCCATGCTGGCGGTAATTCAGTCAATCCATTCTCCCGCCGGCGTGACATCTTACTTCGGGGCCGTGAGCGCTGATTAAGGTGCGCGATAAAGTGCCGTGCGCCATTTGATGAGAGGCGCAAGGTGTACGGAAGACCTGACGAAGACGCTGCCAAAGAGGCGCACATAAAGCGGAGATAGACACACGGATAGTCGGAGTGTCAGAATGGCCGGCCGGTCGCGCCTAGGAATCGCCGGTGCCCGTGAAGACGACGACAACGGCGACGACGACGACGACGTCTGGTGTACTTATCATCATAATTTCCACCTTGATAAATGACCTGTTACACGCTCAATATTAATGGATTTGCATAAATTTCGACGCCGAGAGGTGTGTGTGTGTGTGGAGGGTCAACACTGTGGGCGACGGCCAGTTCCATTTCCGCCCTGTGGCGACCTTATGCTGTGCTGACCGGCCCGACGCATAGAAAGAGCTGCTTAAGACCGAGCTCGCCGCGGATTCGGTAATTTTTATAACTCCCGGCCCTGGGAGGGATCGGTTCGCGATCTTCGCCGCGACTTGCCCGATAAGCTTGGGTGATCCGCTCATTTGCGTAATTAACAAGATTTTTACTAGTTCCCATAAAAATCGGATTTGAACCCGTGAAAAATAGAGTTCTTCTCGAGGCGGGGAGGACCATTTGCATACGGAAAGCTGCGTGCAAAGAAACAATTTCAAGACGCACTTCTGCGCGAGCTGATTGTTCCATTCGCACGCAGAGCGCAGTGAGCGCGCGCGCCATAAAAAGATCGTAAAATGTTTACACCGATTTGATTGCCGGTAAGTGTTGTAGCTCGTTAGCCCGGCCCGTCGCCCGGATCGGCCGGATCCGGATCTACGGCGTCTTCGTAATGCAAATTTGGCGTTCTCTTCTATCAACGCTCAACTGTCTGTGGCCTTCCGGCGAAATCGAGCGATCGACACAAAGGGTTTAGAAAAAGGGGATTATGTTGAGCTCAGCTACGGTCTACGTTTAATTACTGTAAGACAAATGTACTTGTTCCTCTACTTGAGTGCGGTCGGTAGAATGGAATATTTGAATATTTTGCCAACAAGGCTCCGAATGGGGCCTTGTCATAAGCCGAGCCCTTTTCTCATCAGAAGGTTTATAAAGGTTGAGAACATGCATACATCATTGCGCACGGGCACGCGGGATGGCGGTGATGTTAATTACTTTTGCCCATTATCATCATCTGCACTGCAATCGCAGTTCCACTGCGCAGAAAGCGATATTAATTGACTCTTGCGGGCCGATACGGCGGAAATCAATAACATAATGATTTTGTTAAAACAATGCGCCCGCGCGTTGATATGGCAGGTGATCATTATTCCCACCCAGCCAACAGAAGGCGAGTTCACACAAAAAGCTGCCCATGTCATGCAGTTAGAGTGCAGTTTTGTGACCGCAGCTCGCGATGCAATTATTGGTGCAAATATAAAAAGCACCCCCTTGCAATAACAATCGCAATAGAAGCGCACGGGAGCCGATGATAAATGGGTTACAATAATAACGAGTTTTCCCGGCAGCAGTGCCGATGAATACGGCCAATAGGCCGGCCTGTTTGTTTAAGTTTTGTATCCCTTGTTTATGTTGTAGCATGTGTTGGCTACAAACATCAGTGATGTTTATTTGCTTTCTATAAAATATGAGTCGCAAACGTTGAAAAAACTAATGATAAAAAGTCTGTGATAGATTCTGAATTTAAAATGTCTTTAATTATACACAAAGTATCTTTTAAATCAAGCTCAACTCTCATGGCAATAGAACGATCAAATGAGAAATCAACGAAATAAGGATTGATACACTGAAACACTGCACCGAACGGGATACAGACATAAATAAATCAGTGCAGCCAAATAATGGCGCCCATCGTTCAATATTTGCTCGTTCCAACCGCCAACACACAGACGGTGGCGATGATCTCGAGATTTTTACGAGTAAATAGCAAGATGCTGGTATCCGGAACTGCAGTGGCAAACATTCGGACCCGTCCTTCGCTTTCGGGATCATCTTCTAGAGTTGGGAACTCCCTCCCGTGCTGCTCGACCGCTGCATCGAGAAACACGAAAGTCAAACACAAAGTATGGTATGGTTGGCTCAAAACGTCCATCCCCAAGATGGGCCCCGGGCCCCGGTCCCGGCCCGGCGTTTGACAGGTTGGATAAGACACATCAACGTCGCTCCGAGAAATTAGTAGCTATCATTGATACGCTCTGCGCTACTCTTTCGATTCCCCAAGTTCTATGCCCGTAACGTTCGCGGGCCGTCGGCTCCGAACTCCAGCCCTCCCGCCCGATCCGGACGGACAGATAGAGCGACAACATTGTTGTCACAACTTATGCTGACACAAACATTGACTCCCCAAAACCGGACTGCCGCCGCCAGCAGCAGCCGGTCTGCTGCTATTCGATTGTAGTTTGATGATAGCACTTTCTGTCAACAGAAGCCACTTCGTCCCTTCTTCCCTCCTGGAACGGACGACTCCCGGGAGCGGGTTCGATAGGTGAGGAGCATTCTTGGAGCCGGTGCCTCTGGCCGTTTGGGGCAACATATTGGAAGGTGTTTTCTTTTTATTTCGCCTTGCTTTCCTCGGTCCGCCCGTCGGGGACGGGCTCATGTTTGGTCATCACATAATCGCACGCTTGGTTAGCATTTACTTACAGATTGTTTCATTTTGTTTGCTCCGTCCTTCCGTCCCACATCCCGACGACCCCGACGACTTGCGACGCCTCCCTGCGATGGCCATTAGAAATCGAAGACGCTGTCGGGTGAAGATGTTGTTTGGGAGTGGCGCACAGCGAGCGGTGTTGAGGTTATGTTTGCACAGCGTTCCGGCTGCGACATGCCGGTTGTAGCCGGTTGGCCCCAACGTTGGCCTCTGTTTTTCGGGCGCCTTTTTTGCACATTTATACTGTTTATAATTGTTAACCTCAGCATCGGCGTGTTTGTGGTCTTTCCGCTCTGCTTGGTAGAACACATTTTGTGGTGTGGACACTCACAACCGGCCATTTAAGGTGCCCCCCCTGCCCAACCCGGTTTAAGAAAAAGGTCAACAAAACGCACAACGATATAAAATATTAATTTAATTGGTAATTAAGAATTGTCCAACCGGTCACCCACACGCTAAGAAGGGGGAGCTGGCCACGAAACAGCGAGTGACCGGGAACATCAGAGACGGATATTAAACCTAAAATATCCTGTAAGGAAGAGAGACCCGCTCTCGTTCTCTCGTTCTCCTGCTATCGCTGGTCACCAATCCGGCCACCGGATGGCCACGAAGCGAGCTCCCGGTCTCTGGGGTTCTTGTTTGTGTGCACCTCTCTGGCACCCCCCCCAGCGGGGGGCCCCACTCAGGGAGTCGGCCTTCAGTTTGGTTCGGCGAGGTTCGTCTCTTGCGCTTATCGCAAATCTTTCGATCGCTCTCAACAACACCGCGCCGGACTTCGACTAGCGATCGATTTCGAGTCAGCCCCCGGGGGCCGGGACGCTCAGGTTCGGATGATGAAGTCCAGTCCCGGGGTTCCAGTCCACTAAAGCCCTTGTAATTACCTTCATCTTCGATAAGCAAACAAAACGGACGGGCCGGGCCGTTTCGAGAAGATGCAAGCCAAAAAATATAAGGCGTAAAGTCCGGGCATTCAAGGCGAGTAACACGGAAGGTCCCAAGGTGAGGACATGCGAAAAACAAGCAAAACCGACCGGCCGAGGGGGAGGGGTGGGGGGGGGAAGTTTCAATTCATACCGCTTCTTACACGGCTCGCCACGGCAAACATGCGCGCACTGCACTGCGCGGGGTCCCCTTACTACAATGTCACAGTGCAAAGTTGAGGCGAGCAATTAAAAATTCCTTTCCACCCCGGCATGGGACTGGCTGGCCCGCCATCCCAGGGCCTTGCGCCTTGGTTGCGGGAGATGTTGCGCGATAATGATGACTATTTTTCAACTTCACACATGCGTGTTAAGTTCCGTTTCGCTGTCCAGCGGACCTCGGGCCTCGCGGCGTGCGTATTCGAGGAAGCTTCCTTCGTCTTCGATCGGATGCTGCCGCAACGCAGTGGTCCGGCTCGCCTCTCATTATCATTTTAAAAAATGTAATTACAACGTTGCAATCGGCCATCGCGTCTCGCTCGCTCGCTCTCTCTCTCTTTCGTATGTGCGCCTGTCAGCTCCGGAGCAAGCTGTTAGTCATCGTCGTCGTCCAGGCCAGTCGGTCCCTCTGGCTCTGCGCCCGGCGGGCTGGGCTGCTTAATTAAGAAGGTGCTAAGTTACCGGCGCAGAACCGGGAACGTGCGACTTCTGGAGCGTCTGCTGCAGCAGCACAGATCACCACTTCTGTCGCGCCTGCCACGCTGATAGCACGAAGCACGCCCTGCGGGCCGCCCCCAGTGATACCTGTCCAACTCTTGAGCTTCAGTCGTCTCCGTGGAGATCTGTGCAGATACGCGAGCGATCGTAGTGTGAAAAATGTGTAACGACCGACCGATCTCGATTGAGATTGTTTGCACTAAGATTTCTTGGTGTTTTTTTCGCGCTGGCTCCGTTTTTGACACCTAATTGTGACCTGCCAACGTACCTGCGAGTTACTATTGCCAACTGTTGCCTTGGGAACGGACACTTCACACGGGCTGCCATCGAACTCTCGATGGAAAGCTTTTATTATTTGCATTCTACATTGTGTCTTTGTTAATGACGCTTTCTTTGTGCTCCTAGACCCTTTCTTTTGAATTAAAATAATTACGTTTACTGAGCTTATCTTAGATCATGTTATGTTTCAGTTTTTGTTTGTTTTACTTATAAACGACCCACCGGGCCGGGCCTAGTTCAGGCTAATACTTTAGTCTATACTATTGAAAAATATATTCTATTTGTTAAAAGCACACCAATATCATTCGGCAGTAATAAAATAAAAACCGAAAGAAGACATTCGGGAACCTCTAACATTATCATAAAAATGGCTCATTTCTTCGAGTAAGACCCCAAAGCCGAATACCGTTACGCTTGTCCATTGAAGGTAGATTAAAGGAATTAACTGAAACGAAAATCCCAACAGAAACGCATCCAAAATGTGATAATTCTTCCCGTTCTACCCCAAAAAACGCCCATTTTACTGGCGACGGCCCCAATCTCCGCGTCGCCGTTTTGAAAAATAGTGGCTTTAATGAAGTCACTCGCTATCGATCAGATGCCACATTTTATTGAGACATTATACCCATAATAAAGGCGCCCCGTTAACCGGAACACGCAGCCAGCCCGAGCGTTTGATCGAAACGCTCGCCGGCTTCGAAGCGCGATCACTCATCATCGGGCCCGGCCCGTAGGAAGGAATCATAATCCGTGAAATAGGATTTCATTTCCTCCTTTCTTCCTCTTATCTTAAACCTCCTTCCTTTCGGGCGACGACGACGACACACCTTCACCGCGAAAGTCGTGGACCCTCATGGAAACGAAACGTGGCCCAAATGGCGACTCATTGATCAAACTTTTTCACTGAATTTCGTTAACCCGGTGCGTGTGACGCTTCACGATTCGGCTCTGTACGACGTTTGAGTTTTACTATTTATCTAGCTTCTTGAGCTGTCTGGGACGATGGAAGAATGTCGCCGCGCGTCCCGCCAGACAAATGGCCCTCATTCTCTGGCCCCAGTCGCCGTCTGGCCCGTCGTTGTGTCGGAATGTCTTAAATCGCACACGCAACGCAACCCGGGCCGGCACACTGTCGTGACTGAGGTGTCGGCCGAACGGCCCAGCGCCCCCTCCTGATGAACGGAAATTTATTTTATCTAAATCCTAGAGGTGAAAGGCTTTTCGAAGGGAGCCGGCGTGCCGGCCGGCCTGAAGAAATGAAGACATCAAACGCCCGGGTCCGGACCACGGCTCGATAAAACACCGCGGGATTGATTCCTTCCAATAGAGCCGGCCCTAGCGTGTGTGTGTGTGTGTGGAAAGATTAAGTGCAACCCATAAGTGGACGCGTCTGGTGACAACTCAATTTCCCAAACCACTCTCTCTCTCTACATGCCGAAGGACAAGACACATCGTATCAAGGTGCCCGACTGGCCGGCCGACCGTCGATAACCCCTTCTGAAGATGGTTCTTCGCGCCCCTAGAGGTTTGTCCCATTCTCAGGTACCTTCCGAAATGCTCAAGCCGAGGGCGGCAAGAAAAGGTAGATAATCCAGCCGGGAACGGGGTTCCGTTGCCCTTTTTCTGGAGTTCATAAAACTTAACCTATCGCTCGCCCCTACTGGGCCCTCTCTCTGCCGATGCACTTTGCTGGGCACTGCTGGGCTGTGTGACACTCACAGACGGCCCTTTAGGAGCCTTCAGGAAAGTGTCCGGTGTGCCGTGGGCAGCACCGAACACCCATATTTACGAGCGTCTTGATAGTGCGCGCCCGCACCGGACATTAGAACGTGGAAGAAAAAAGAGACACGCCGACCCGGAAGGTGTTCGGCAACTTGGTTCGCTCGTCCTGCAAGCGAAGCCGTCCGGTCCTTAAATGACCGGAGCGGGTTCCGGGCACAGAGCACGATAAGACAACGCGCGCCACCATTTCTGGCGAAGATGCACCATTTGGCTTTTATGGTTGACGAAGACGGGCTCCAACAACGCGCGCGATAAGCTATCGGGCGCAACAAGACACGAGTGTGTCTCCGGTTCGGAGTGCGGAGAAATTGTTCCAAATTTCTCCATCCCCTCGTAGTTGAGGGCCCCAGCTGTGGTCACTAGCTTTCGGAATGTGTTTGACCATAAATTTTGGGAGCCAAGTTAAGATAGGGGTTGTTTTGCGATAAATAGCGCCATAATGTGTAGCATGTTTCTTGTGCGACGGCCAAGTGCGAAGCGATTCAGGCGACCGATAAAGGCGAAAGTGATACGTCGGGGTCGGGCATGATAAATAGCCGGGCCGCGTTTGCCGGCACAATAAAACTCACATATTGCATAGATCATAGAATAAATTAAAAATGACCCCAAATGGCGCTGGACAGAACATAAAAACCATTCGCGGGCGCCCGTTAACGTGTTCTTTGTTTGAAACCGAACCAAGAGGGTTGCCGAATGGATCAAGCATGATCACTAACAAAATGCGTTGAACAATTGTTGTAGTTCTATTTTAAAGTTGAAAGTATAAAGATTGATAAACTGTATCCTTTCGTCAGAAGAGTGGATTGCTTGCAAAAAAACCACTCAAAATTCTTAATGATGTTTAACTGACACATCAGAAAGTTTATCTTCATCATTAGCTTCAACTTTACACATTAAGCTCCGGGCGCCCATCGAAAAGCCACAAAACATGTTCAGCACCATAGAGCCCCGCAAAAAAAAACCCGATCGAAATCAATTACGCCACCCATCACGCCGGCCCGCTGACTGGCTGGCTGTGCATGAAGCAGCAATAAATGAGAATTAATCGCTTTCGCCCGAGCCAGGATCGGCTCGGGGTGCAATAATGAACCCACCAAATTGCATTCCCGGCGCGTCCCGCGTACCGGTACCGGGGTGTCCTCTGCGCCAGATTGGCGGCAGATTGATTGCTTTCCGAAGCTAAACTTCGCACACACGCACTCCTCCCAAACAAAGTTACAGCGCTGCACTTCCCTTGCGTGGTTTATTGCATGCGCTACAAGTGCCCCGAGTGCCTCGCGAAGGCTCCTTAACGTGGCCCGCGCCAAGGCCGGCCGGAGAAGATTAATGATTTACCGACCGACCGACCGACCGGTGCGTGTTCCCCACGGCCTGAAAAACAAGAAGTCCGATCTCCGATCTGATGGATTGGCGCAAGCGCTTTAAGACCCTAATCCCCCTCCGGTAACTTCGGGGCCGAGAGCTCGAATTTTCGGCAGCCCACCTCAGCTAATGCCGGCCGATTAAACGGCCCTAAAATCGTTTGCAAATTAGCAAACAACTTCTTTCCCGCAGCCCCCTGAGTCGGATCGGGGCGAAAGTTTACCGCGATGCGGTCGCGCCCGGGAACCATCCATCACACTCCGCGGTCCCCACCGGAATGGAGCCACGGCGCAGTGTGGTCCAGGGTTTGTTGTTGGTCTGCCAACCATTCTTCATCGTGGCCGCCACCACCACCGCCGTTTTTTTTTTTTTGGCTGGCGAATGATTTTCCATTTTCGTCATACTCATCAACTTTGGCTGCGCGCATCATCGCAGCATCAGCCGATCGCCATCATCATCATCGCAACATCGTCGGCGTCAGCGGTTTACATATCTCACGCTTTCCATCATTATTCCACAATTAAACGGAATCCTATTTAAATAAATTCATTAATTCTCGGCCTTTATCGGCTGCGGCCGCGGCCCCGCGGTAATTAATCATACGGCGGGCGAATCTCGGACGGAGCAGCGCCGATCGGGGACCGTTAACACGCTCTCGTCCGCCCGACTGGACGCGTGGAGCCTCAGCATATCTCGGCTCGGCCTTTTCGCTGTGCGCTTCATTCGCGCCACACGCACCCAACGGCCGGCCCGTGGGTAAGTTATGGGTTCGTGTCGAGAGGTGTAAATTGTAACCGAAGTGTCTAGGTGCGTAGGGTGTGCCTAGGCAGCCCTGGAAGACTGGTGGTACGTCGGCGAGTAGGTCCGGGAAGTGTACAATGTAGCGGGCCCGTTTTCATGTTTCCCAACCGGCGGTTGGCCGGGTCGGGCGTTTACAGTGTGGCCCCCAACAACAGCAGCACGCCTGGGAAGAGCCACAACATTCCGAAAATCGTCACAGAAATTCTTATTTATTTTTTCTGTGGATAATATTTTTGAAAAACCCTCGAAAAAATATGCTAATCTTTTCAACCTCTTGTAAAATAAAGATTCCTTCTTTAAAGTTGAAGATATAGGCCACCGATTGGAGCCACACTGTACTCGTTCCAATCAATCCTAAACAACATTCATTTCACTTCCCGACGCTCGTCCGGCGGCTGGTTCCCGTCCTCCACCACCGCCAGATCACGAGCGGATGTATTCAATTATTTGCATAACATTGTAGCATCCGATGTTTGGCTCATTTTTTCCCGGACCCATCCGCTCGTGATCCGCTCAGCCTCAGAGACCCGGGACCAGGGGTCACAGCCGCGGCCGCGGTTCACGATCTTCCGAACCCAACGGCTTGTCTGCACCGGGAAGTGGCCGGGCTTGTTAGACACGGCCACAGACACTGCGCGCCGTGCGGCCTATGTTGGCCCCGCCGGTCGGGCCAGGATCGGTTACCGGGCCCGCGACGGACTGATGTTTGTATTATTAAATGATTATTGATTAATGAGGCTTCTCGCGCGGCTGACAGTTGTTTGGAATTGGAGTGTCCGTCCGGTTCGGTCCCCAAAACGATGAAGATGATGATGATGATGACGATAGGCAGCCCGCGAACTGACGTGGCGTAGAAAAGTCGCAAAGTTCCGACTCCGGTTCGTGCGGCCAAGCCCAATTGCTGCGTGTGCATTCCGTGACGCTTCCCACATTCCGCTAATCGATATGCGCCGCTCGGCACGCAGCCTACGGGCCGCGAGAATTATGAACCGAGCCCCTTCCGTGCGTATGTGGCTGGCATAATAAATTAACAATTAACTTCCAGCGCAGCGCTCCGGCTTGGTCTCAGCCGAGCCGAACCAGCACCGAGCGAGCGAGCGAGGGAATGTTTAAATTGAAACGCACCGCCATAAATTCGAATATTTACTCGATTTTTCAGCTGCGTGCGTGGCGTGCAAAGTGTCACCGTGATTAGTTCGCGGTCGCGTTCGGTGCGGCCCGCGATCCGCGCGGCTTTTGGGATTGGCGTGATGTGTTTCTTGCCTCTTTTGGCCTTTTTTGCCACTGTACTGTGGGACTTCTTAGCTCCCTGGCCTTATCTGCTGCGAGGCAGCCTGTCACGGTTACAGTGATTTACCACCGGCCCCAGCGGCCAGCGTGCAAATGAGACCATTTGCTTTCAAGTGGCAAACTGAATTAAAACGCTTTTCTTGGCAGACAGATTAGTACCGGTGCGGGGGCCAGTCGTGCGAAAGGTTTGCAGGCGAAATTAATCGAACGACCAACTTGAAGCTGCCCGGTGGGAGCTGCCGAGGAATTTCTCACCCACCGAGGCAACTGGCATCAGTAGTCTGGCGAAATTCGAGGAATTCGGAGCAGCAAGTTTAAGAGTTATTGATCGCAATCAACATGTTTTACATACATTTACATGTCGTTCTTGACATGATCATGGGGAGGAAGTGTTTGGCGTGAAACAAACGATAAGAAAAGACACAACGGATCAACGAATCACATTCGACAGGAATGAAATGATAGGCCGCTGATTGAAAAATAAAGTAGAGCACAATTTTCCAGATAGGTTAATTGAAAACCAAAATAAATAAGCATCGTGTACCAGTTCTAAAAGCCGAAAATTTGATTTTTTCAAAGCTCTTTGTTTATGAAGTCAAAATCACCTTATTTGAATTTCTCAAACCACTTGAAGTATTGCGATCTTCCAAGAGCATGATCACCGCAAGCTTCGAAAAGCATCTTTCTGTGATTATCTAGCTGTTGTCTTCAGCAGGTAGCATAAAAACAATGACCCCCGGAACTTGCAAAGATAAGTTGCAAAGTTATTTTCCTTTTTCGACCTGAAATCATTTGCCTGAAGTCAAAAAAGGTAATGCTGCCAAAAAAGCATAATAGCGAGGACCAAATTGACAGCTAGAACCATCTGTTTAAACAATCCTATTTCATACTTTTAGACCTGGTAAATCAATATACTTAAAACTGGTCAAACGTTATGATAGGGAAAGGAATAAAGATGCTGAAGTGTATAAATGCTGATCAAATCAATTTTACTATCAAGTATTATCACTTATTCACCTTTGAGATGCTGTCCCTAAGCGCGTTGAGTCACGCATTGCATGCTACAAACTTTACAGAGCCAACAAACCCAGAAAAAACGCCACATTATTTTCTGCAAATGACGCAACCCGACTCGAAACGGGTGTAAAAATTAAGCAATAAATAGCAGAGAAAATAAGAAGCACCGCAAGACCGTGGTCTGTGTGTGTGTGGCCTATCTGCGATCTTCGAACCCCGTGGGGCAGCTGGAACTACGGCACACGGAAGCAGCAGCAGCGAGCCCGACTTGAGCCCGTTTATCCACGCCAAACCATCGACCGCAGCACGAGATGGAACTTAATACCGGATCGCGCGAAGGTTGACAAACAGCGTCCCACCGCAATCGAAGCAATAGACACACACACACGCACGCAACCGGATTCGCATTCCTTCGGTGGCGACCACCATTTCGTCTTCTGTCGGTCGGTCGGTCGGTCCGGGACCTGGAATCGATGAAGCATAAAACTAGAGCACTCTGGCACCGGACCGGGAAGCGGGGCAACATGGCGCAAAGCCGGCCCCGGCCAGCCGCCGGGCAATGGCATGTTCTTGAGGATCGTTTTCTTTTCTATCGTTTGCTGGGCTCTCGCCGGTTTTTTCGGTCTCTCATTTTGTGGCCTTTCTTTCGCGTTCTCCCCGCCAACTCGTTCGTGTTGTTGTCGTGTCGTTGTCGTCCTGTCCCGTCGTCCTGTGGCCCCGCCGACTGGAGGAAGGATATCAATTTCATAAGATCTACGTTGACAAATGTAATCGCTCGTGTAGTGTTTTGGGCCTCACAAAGCCCTCCGGGAGAGGGACAAAAAAAACTGGAGCTCCACTCGAAGAGGTTGATTTGGCCGCACAGCTGCGGCCTTCTTCTTTCTTTTCTTCCTTCTCGGGGTGTTCAGGGCCTCGAGCCAGCGAGCGAGCCGCGAGGGGCAACGACGAGAGGTCCTTGACGACCTCCTACCTTTTTTTTCCATTGTTGTGCGTTTTTCTAGCGAAAAGAGGATGAGTGCGTCGCTGCGAAGAAACGGATCGGAGAAACTGAGGCAATGAAGCGCACACACAATCGGCTAACCATTTAATGGCGTTCCGATTTGCGCTCTACCGAGATGCGAGATGTCCTTCTTTTTCTGTGTGGTTTCCAGTCATCGGAACGAACGGAAGAGGGCACGGAGTTGTCACCGAGCGTGGCGCAGCGCAGCCTACCTGCCGATCTCTGCCCGGCTGGAAGCACATCTTTTTATGCTTTATTGCTCGCTACCAACTCCTCGAAATCTCGGTTAATCTCCCACAGCCATTCGGCACCTGAAGAGATCACCCGAGAGCGGCGGCCCCAAGATGATTGTCCCTCGTGATAAACACGCACGCATCCCGCCGAGCGAAGATCCCATCTTCTTTGCATGCGTGCGTGCGTGTGTGCGCGTCAGTTCTCCACGGTTCAGAGCGAACACAGCAGCATTAAGCGCCGTGCCCTTATCCGTGCCGTGTTTATCCACATCTTGTCCGTTTCTTTCACGTCGATTTATGCCTGTTTTCGGTTTTCTTCGCCGTGGCGCAGATGGTGATTTGAATTTCGGAGCAATAGAAACATTTTCCCACTTTACGATCCCACCACCGGCCGGTCCCCGGTTGTGGGCCGACGATAAATTATTTCGGCTTTTTTACTCAGCGCAGGGAGTTGGTGGAAACATAACACATATTTATGAGTGTTTTGAATGGTTTCATCCGAGACCGGCAGGAGATTCGGGAACCGAGATTTCTAGAGGGCCAGCGCACACCTCGGTGCTTATCCCCACAGCCTCTAATGATCGGTAGCGATCGATAAGCGAGCGAGCGCGGAATATGATGCTCAACCCTGCCGCCGGGGTAACGTGAGCCGCCGTAGCGCCCCGTAGCCTCCCGACGCGCCTTCCACGAATCGCGCCCAGCGGGACCACTTCGGGTTTCCGGATGCGATCGTGGTTTTTTATGTGAACCACATTTTTGGTACCCTTCGCCCGTTTTGGTTACAATTATTGTGCCACGTCCCGAGGGCGCTCATTAAGCGCAGTGACACGGCCCGACAAACATTAACCTCTATTTCTGTGTCACACGCCGTGAGGGATCTGTGTCCTGAAAAAACCTGCGACCGGAGACAAAAAATGCTTCCCTCACGATTGTGCTTTTTGGTTCTTTTTCTTGAAGATCCTTTTCGTCGCATCAAATCTTAAAGAACAACATCGGACGGAAACGAGCAATAATCACAAATCCTCCCTGTTCGCTGATCGCATAATTGTCAACGTGCACGGGGTGTGGTCCACGGCCCCGGGGGTTTAGGAACGACGGCGTACATTGTCATCGGAGAAGATTTGTCGTCGCGAAGGGTCCCGTCGTGGCCGTGGCCAAAGCGCAAAGCGATTGTCCCCGCTCGAACATCAAACGGCGTAGCATTTCGGGGATACGCTTTGAGAATGGGAAAATCTCTAAGCCCATAATAAAATAATAAATTCGCTCACAAACGGTCTTTCTCCCGTGACGACCGAGGTCGAGCGCCGCCGCCGTCGCCGTCGGCAAAAGGTCCTGGTCTGGTTGAAACCGTTTGAAGGAAATAAAATGCTGCGGTCTGGCGGGGAAACACAGCGGGTAACGTGGGGCGTTATGTGGTGGCCTTCAACAATGAAATTGCACAATTGGAACCGTGATTAGTTTCATCTGCCCGGTGAGCCTTTTTTCTAAAATATGAAGAAAATACTCACTTGGCGGCTATTTAAACAAGCAAAATATCGTAGGACCCTATTATTTCTGAAACGACGAAAGGAGGACCACTACCTTCAATTCTAAGTTTTGGTGATGTCAATTAACCACCAAGATTATGCGATTTGACACCGTTGGACTTTTTCTTGTGGGGCTACGCAAAATATCGTGTTTATGCTGACAGCCTGCCACTTTGAAGCATTTGCGAAAAGTCATTGACAAATATTTTATCAGAATCGACTGTTGCCATAATTACCGAGGCGACCATCTGAACGATACTGTGTTTCACGCATAATGGCAAATTACAACCTTTATGATAAATAAAAATTTCATTGAAAACTTCTTTTTTGATGCTACAAAATTGATGACCCTGTACAAATCTGAAACAACCGTTAAACCTAGGAAAGAGTCTCCAACAACACGGATTTGTCCAGAGAAAACACGCCACCAGCATAATCAGCAACCAAACCCGCCAGGGTGTGCGAATAACACGGTTCCCAAACGGTTCCCAAACGGTGGCCAGCAACACGTTCCACCGTTTAGGACTGATTTTTGCTTTATTCTGTTAATGTCCCAAACATCTTCTTGGCGCCTGAAACCCCCGTTGCACATCCCCTCGTTCCACCGCGCCATCGGATTTAGGAAATTTCGGACCCCAGGCAATCCCGGCACAGGACCGGCTTCCGGAAGCGAGGTATTTAGCGAACGAGGGACCCTCGAGGGACAACCGGCCACCGAACGTCCCCAGCTAAGATTGGCGAAACGAGAGCCAGACATCTTGAAGCCGCCGTCGACGGAAAAGGGTCGCCAGAGTTTGAAGTTGTGTCGCGCGCGTCCGTTGACAACTTTAGCCCCGGTGACAAAGGGGTTCTGGCTCTATGCATATGTGTGTGTGTGAGGTTTTTTGTACATCTGCCAGCTGGCAAACGCAAATCAAAAGGGATTGAATGGAGGATTGCGAAAATGCGTCCACTCTCTGTGGAGTGGCTCTTGAGAGAATCGAGAAGCGCTTTCGGAATCAGATCCCTACGCTAACCCCGGCCCCAGGAACCACACCGCGATAGCGATCGCTCGGAGCCGTTCATTGTTGGGCGCCCGACTATTGCCAAAACAATATTATCTTATCCGAAACGAAATCGAAAGTGTTCCGAAAGCGATCGGGAGCGCAGATTGTCGGCATCATTCCATTTTCAACGGTCGTCGTCAATTCAATTCGAAGCCCATAAAAGCCTAGACCCCGTGGAGGCCATAACTCACGCCACGACGAAGGGCGACACAGGAAGTCCTGCGGTTCAGCCAGCATAATGGCGGACGGGTAATTGTGCCGTCATCAAACCGCCATTTTGCATACGCGCGCGCACCGGAGTCCGGAGAATTATGCTGGAAGAACAAACCACCACCAGCCACCCGAACATTAGAACCGTAAAGACCACACATGGCCCAGGCCCAGCGAATCCTGTAGCGCTCTATCATCAAATGCGCGAAGCCATCATCAAACCACGCGCGCTGGTTCGAGGCGTTCTCGGTCGGTCGGTCGGCGCGGATCATTGTTGGAAGGCCTTGCGATTGGTTGGCTGGCTCGAGTTTTTGGATATTTCTTTTTTTGGGACCACAATGAACCGAGCGCGATGGTGGTTCGCCTAATGTAATTCGATACACCCTCAGGGCACAAAACGCGAGGCCCAAACTCGCGTAGAACATCTGAGCGCGGCTCCGACAATTATGGTGGCGTAGAGAAGTAATAATAGCCATCAAATGGTCGAGTGCGAGCCCGATTGCCGGGTTTCACTTTCGGCAGCCCGGCCCGGCAAGAATCTTAATCGGTGGGAGGAGCCACGGCCACCCGGGCCCGGGCCCGGGCGACCTTATCCTTCCATCACCGAGGAACCGTGGAATTTTGAGCCGCGGCGAGGTGACTTTTTGCAATGTCTGTTAGGCGCAAATTATAGAGTACAAAGCGCTTCGACGAACCACTAATGGTCCCGCGCCCCAGCCACGGCCACGGCCCCGGCTAGGAGTGCCTCGCTACTTACCGGTTTGTCGGGACTTTTATTTGGTCGAAGTCCTGTAACTGCAACTGCAAACGGCTCCCGATCGCGCAACGGGCACGTGATCGCGTGCAGCGTGCAGTCCGTAAAGTGGCCCATTTATTAACTGCCTTCCCCGTTCCGTAACTCAGAAGCCAGTCGGCGGCCACTCGCGCGATGCGGGACGACTTGTCACCCTCTTGATGACGACGGCGCACGCCGCTGGTGACCTGCATGATGACGACGGCGCGGTGACTTCATTGCACCAAGAAGCAGCAAAAAACACTGAACTCCAATCGACCCGTTTAGACCGGCCCGATGATCGTGGCTCGCCTCGAAGTTCCAGGCACAATAAACAAGGTGCGTTTTGGATCCACCCCGCGAACACGGGTTGTGTAGGCTGTGGCCTCGACCGGGTTTCGCGGGTCGCTTCCAAGTGGGTGGTGGAACCGGCGCATTTCTCTAGTGCCACTACTTTGTGTACCGAGCCGAGCCGAACTGCCAGCTCGACATTCCGCGTAGGAAAACAAAACGAACTAAGCGAACGTTTACTTTTTATTACTGCCAACCGATGTTTGCATGCAACGCCGAGATGGCCAGGTCCAGGTTGTTTATGCTGGTGGTACTTGCTGGTGCGCTCCTTGACGTGAGGAGGCCAATCGGAGTCAATATGATGCGATTGTTGGACTCAGCAACTTGTGTGCTGCTACCGAGACCCCGAGACCAGGCACGGATCCCACTAGAGTTCCAGGCTGCTCCAAACCGGATTAGCACGGTTCACCAGTAAAATTATTTTAACTATTATTAATTATGGATAACTAACCAATAGTTTAATAAATAAAAAACTAAAACTAGTTCGTGTTCGAAAGACCATTACCATTATAAAATATATGATAAAATAATTCCTATTCCTTCCCACAGCGGCAAGAAAAGTAACTGTGGCCGAAGATGCGAAAACAATAAATAAAACATTGGAACACTTTATTGCACCACGGAAGCCCCAACCAGGAGGGGGGGCCTCGAGTGGGCACCTCAAGTGGGCCGCCGCAGCTCTCTCGG